>NC_065543.1:24298529-24601029 GCF_932294415.1 Quercus robur
CAAATCTTGTCTACACGATCTTGGGGTTCCAAACCATCATTGTTATTGGGTTTCATCATAATTGTTGGTGAAGTTCATATCAATATGGAGTCATTCATTTTGAAAATCTAACCATTGTGACAATGTCTTAACAAAACTTAGTTATTTATTGTTGGAAGATGATGGTATTTGTTATCATTTTTAGAATTTTTTAGTAAGTGAATGTTGCTTTTAGCAAATAGGTTCTAAGAAACTATCATAGTAAATATTCTTATATTAAATAGCTTCTCTAAGTTTTTTTTTTTTTTTGAGAAACTACTTCTCCAAGTTTTTGTATAATCAAAATTCGTGTATAAATGAGATTAGCATGGTATGATATACATTTTATGGTACATGGTTTAACAATTTTTTAAATAGAAGTTCTATATTAAATTTCTTACCGGGGGGGAGGGGAGCACGTCCCACGTGCACCCAAACTAGTATAAATACAAAAAGCATAAAATAAAATTAGGGTAGGACAGAAGAGAAGAAGGGTAGCGAAGTAATTGTAAAAAAAATCCCCAAATTCTGATTTACGGAAGAATCCTCAAACACAAACACCAACACAAACTCATAAAACTGAGAAACCACAGGAAACACAATCCGAATTTTCAAACTTATTTGCTTTTTTTGTATAACTAGCTAATCCACAGCCTAAAGGGGGATATAGAGAGTAATTGGAGAGCAAAGGGTATTGAAAAAAGAAAGATGGCAGGAAGAGAGGTCCGCGAATACACCAATCTTACCAACCCTAAAGGTTTCTCTCTTTCTTTCTATCTTCATTGAAAGTCATTTTTTAATATTTAGTATAGTGAAAAAGAAAAAAAAAATGGATTTGATTGAACAGATAAGAAATGGGGGAAAGGAAAGGAGAAGATAGATGATGAAGACACCACTTTCCAACGCATGGTTGCCAAGGTTAGCGCATTGCCTCACTTTCTCTTTCTCTGTGAACAATTTGCTTCCCTTTACACTCTCATTATTCTAGACTTCATCATAGTTGATACTACATGATCTCTTTCATCTTTATTATTTCCATGTATACATTTCTCCCGAAACTAAACTATATGATCCTGGTCCATAATAAAAATATATAAATGGGGCTTAAAAATTTCCAAATATGTATACATTTTATTTCCTTTTCTTTCTTTTGTAAACTCCCAAACACATTACAAAAAGGAATGTCTCTTTTGATTCATTCCATTCTGTTATGTTTTGAACTCCCAAATTTAGTCATTTTAAGGATGAATTTATTCAATCATTTTGTTGGCTTATTGCATGCCAAAATTTCTTGTAATTAAGCATTTAGAAACCTTGTATTTAGGTGGGAATTATATAAGGGTAGTGCGTGAAAAAGTGTAAAGAAAAGCTCAAGACTGTGCACTCAAAAAGAGCTTCACGACTACCAAAGCTGGCACACGTGTGAAGCATGTAGGGGATGAAGGGTCACGACAACTGTTGCATTACAAGACAAAACTTTCAGTCTGGCTAGGCAGTTAGCTCACGACTCATTCCAGTCGCGAGCTCGAGTTACTAGAACATCTTGTTTGGTTTTAACTAACTCTTTGCATTCCATACACACCTTACTATAAATACCCTTATATCCACGAAATATAGAGAGCTTTCCGAGAGAATTTTGAAAGAGAAATCCTAGAGGAAATCAAAATTGACTCATCCACAATCTTCATCATTTGATTCTCCAAATTCCTCTATTCTCACCCTCTCTATTGATACATTCTTGAGAGGTATATTAGCCAAATCTTTATCTCACCATACTCATATCTGTGAGGAGGTTATTTGGTGCTTGGGAAGCAGTTCAGAAGAGACCAATTCATTTTGGTTGATGTAATGGGCTATTGTGAGATCCGGTAAACTAGAGAAGATAAGGTTCAGCGAAACCCTGTTAGAGCAAGAAGCTTGGAGAGATTAGGTGCATTAGGTAGATTAGGCTTGGAGGGTTTTTTGCTATTCATGTATCCCAACTTTATTCTCTAGTGGATTATTGACCGTTTGGAAGGCTGCGGAAAAGTTTTACGCTGAGGACTTCGGTTTCCTTTTCGATAACACATCGCTGTGTTGTCTTTGTGTTTGCATCTCTCTTCCCTTAATCTTTGCCTTTTAATTACTGTTGTGATTGTGATTAATTTTGGTTTAGATTGTTTTACCAATTCTGTTTTAGCTTATTTTCATATTCCGCACATACATTGTTTGATAATAAGTTTCTGTTGGTAATTTGTAAATTTGGGGTCTAAACATTCATAGGTGCTTTACACACTATTTGAACATTCAGTCCTAAACATAATATTATGCTGTCACAGCCAATGAGCTATGCCTCAAATCGTACTTCCTCTCTTAGTAACGGGATGGATATTAAGAGACCCATCACGTGCCATTATGATAATCATAATAATAATAATTAGTAATAACAACATACTATACCGGTGTGATATAGTTTAGGTTCTTTTGCTCTTTTGTGCAAAACCTTGAGGGGAGTTTTCTGATAACACCCCCCGACAGGGATCTTGGCTTCCTCTACCGAGCGGTTGATGCAAGCAGATGCAAGAGGTTGCAGGAGAGCGTGGAGGCTACCTTCATGGGCGAGGCGGTAACAATACTCCTTCCTTGTCTCTATCTGTGTGTTATCCTTTCTCTTTGTTTTACCTTTTGTTTCTTCAACTTCATTTTATTTGAGTATGCAGCCTTGGACAGTGATGATCTACTCTATCTCAAGGAGCAAATGGAAGCTGAGGAGGATGCAGAACACCTCCTACGTCGAACTGAGAAACGGGCATTTGCTGCGTTTAAGATATCCTTTTATGTTATTGAAAGAGGGAGAGTACTGTTGGTCCGTAATGAAACTTTTGTAATGTTCTCATATGCATGGTTTTCCTTTGATTTACTGGTAACCAACATCATACTTAATCTTGCTATAGGCTATCCCTTGACTTGGCTGTTTTTTTTTTGATAAGTATCCCTTGACTTGGCTGTTGTTCCATGATTCTGTTAAAGAGGAAGAAGACTTGCTTATTTCTGTGTAGTGCGATCATTAAAAAATGTTGAACTTCATAATGTAGTTTAATTTTTATGGCAACTAAGGGAGTTGTTTTAAATGGCTTGGACAAATAGTCACCACAGGCTTAATTGCTTCCTTACATGTATGCTTGATTGTTAGATTCTTCTGACCATTGTGACCACTGTATGCTTTATGAGAAGCCGGGTCATTATGTGAACTTACTAATTCTATATAAATGGAAACCTATGGTATGTTTATGCCTCTTTGTTGAATGAACTCTCTAGTGCTTGCTATATTTTACATGGCAAACTTGTGAAATGCTCTTAAGTTGAATTATGAAAACATCTATGGAGAGAACTGCTTGGGGTCTGCTGAAATTTTGTTCTATGTTGATGCTAATGCTGTTTCTAGTTTTTCTTTCTCTTCCTTAACCAATGGACACAAAGCTGCAAGTTTAGCAGATTCTTCACCTGCATCAGTCCCATTGCCACTTCAAGTTGAGCCCAAGCCCAAGGGTGGAATCAGGTCTCTCTCTCTCTCTCTCAACACAGGCACACACAAAATGTGTGCATTTTGAACAATATTTGCGCTTTGTAGTAAAAAAAAAAAAAAAAAACTAGACACTTTTTAGTTTCCTTTCTTTTTTCTTTTTTTTTGGGGGGGGGGGGGGGGGGGTGTTTCTGAAATATGTATTTTATCTGGATTGCGGACAGCAATATTTATTGAAAAAGGTTGTGGAAATCAAACCCAAACGGAAGAGAACTTCTAGTCCATCTGATGGGAATCAGTCAACTCCTGCTTCAAATGATTCTGCTTTAAAAAGCCTTAAGTCTGAGTCTCACCAGGAGAAAGAGCAGCCTGAGACTGACCAGGAGGAGAAAGAGTGGCCTTTGTCAAGATTGAATAAAGCAGAGGGAGATACTAATACAGAAAACCCTGTTAAAAGTTTACTAGGCCTAGCATATGCAAGTTCTGAGGATGATGACTGAAGAATGCATCGATACCTGTGGTGCGATACTAGAACTGTTCATTTTTCTTTTCCTTGTTGATAAGTAGTTCATTAAAAAAAAAGGTCTTTATTGATAAGTAGGGTATGCTTTCTCTGTTCAAATACTACCAGGACTAATTGAGTGAATTCTATGTTGGTCAAAGTGAAGTCAGGATACATATTCAACCTTCAATTTGATGTGCCTGCTATTCTCTTTGATATCCCCTATACTCATTGATTCAGTATCTAGATCCTTCAGTGCATCATAAAGCTCCTGATGACTTTGTTAATGACCTCAAAGCTCTGGATTCTGCAGCCCTAAAAACTTGTTGAGGGTTATTGTGTGGTTTTGCCCCTCTGGCACCTGCTTGTAGCTCCTATTCTTGTAGCTACTCTCCCCATGTGAGGTGCTTCAACCATTTCGTTATGTTCAGTATATCATCTTACATTTTCTCATCCCCTTTGATTTTTCTTTTCCTGGTTTGTAAATCTGTAAGGTATTCTGAATATCATACTGTCCTTGTGTGTGTGTGTGTGTGTGTGTGTGTGTGTGTATAGAGGAAGATATGCATTATTGTTTTTGAAGCTCAAATGATAATGGAAAATTGAAGTTACCTTGTTCTTGAAGACGTAAGTCCTGTGCCAGTTCAACTGGGAACTGGATCGTAACTCCTGCGGTTTAAAACCAGATCGGACGGCCGGTTCAACTGGGAACTGGATCCTAAACCAGTTCGGTAACATGGCCAAACCAGTAAAAAAATGAGGAACCCTTTTTCGTATTTTTGATTGTTCCAGTTTTTAAAACTATGATATTGACGAGTTATGTTTTTCGTATCTTTGATTGCTATGGTTTTTAAAACTATGATATTGATACGTTCATAAGGATTTATGAATATGATAATGGAAAAATTGAAATTAACTTGTTCGCTTGATTTTAGTGCAACAAAGAGGCTGGCTTGATTGCTGACGGGGGTATTCATGCTTCTACCCACAACATGCTGCATCCATGGTGGAGGTTGATTACAAATACATATGCATACCTACGTGATTGACTTTATTTGAAAATCTAAACAGTTTAGAGTAATTGTAATTCCATCTTAAATAATGTAAAATTTCCTTTAAATGCAAAATTTATGGACCCAAAGCAGGACTAATATGGATGAGATATACCAAGTCTTTAAACAGGATTGATTTAATGATATGGATGAGATATTGCAAAATGAAGAAAAATGACTTAAGTCTTAGAAAAACATTATAGGCAATTAATAAGAATTAAATATTTTACTTCTACATGATACGATTTTGATGTAACTTGAGCTCAAGTTCTTTTTAAAAAAAAAAAAACATGCGCACACCCGTTGGAAATTTCTTGTAAATAAAGAAGCAAGAGCAAAGCACTGATGCAAGAACTCCAAAGTTAAAAGTAAAGCGAACAATTTCAGATAATGGATTTTGACATCATAACTAAATTGAATGCATTTTATTTGAAGTTCAAGACAGGGAAAGGGAAACCAAACACTAAGCATTGGTGAGCTTTGAAAATAGACCCACTTCACACGAGTTCTCAAATTGAATTCCTGTATGTATATTAGCTTAATAGCTTTTCACTTTCAGACTTTGCAAATATTTTATTTTCTTTTTAATAATAATGTTTTTGCGTTGGGTGGGAATAACTGAGCCACCTTGTCATTATGGACCCATTTAGAGTCTAGCCTAGCCCAAAACAAAAAACCATTTATGGGCCTCATAACTCATGACTCATCAGCCCTACCCCTACCTGTGTTATATATATATATATATATATATATATATAAACTTCTAAGTTTACAATTGCAAATCAACACAACAAAATGCTTCTCAAGTATCTTCTTTCAACATAACTAGAACATACTCGGTCCGGGCATTATTCATGTCATTCAAGAAATTTTTGAGACTTAGGCTATTCCTAAAGATTGGGGTATCACAAATCTTGTCCTTATCCTGAAATGGATCATCCAAATATAATCACACAATTTCGTCCGATTAGTTTATGCATCACTCTTCATAAATTGGTCTCTAGAATCATCCTGCAGAGGTTAAAACCGTACATTACTAAAATCATCAACCCTTGCCAAGCAGGTTTTGTTCTAGGTTGCAAGACGAGTGACAATATTATACTAGTTCAGGATATTATATGTACGATGGTAAGGAAGACTGGGCCTAAGGGTCACGTGGCACTCAAACTGGATCTTGATAAAGCTTATGATCGACTAGAATGGTCGTTCATACAGGAAACTCTTGAGTTTTTCCAAGTCCCTCCAAATCTAATTAAGCCAATTATGAACATGATCTCCTCAACTCATTTTCACATTTTGTGGAATGGATCTCCTTTACTGGACATTGTCCCAAGTAGGGGGGGTGCATCAAGGAGATCCATTATCTCCTTATCTATTTATTTTGTGTTTGGAGCGATTATCCATTCTTTTGGAAGAGGCGGTAAATCCACCCCGTGACTTTTAGGGGACAAATTAAAATTTCGCATTTATTTTTCGCTAATGATTTCTTTTCTCTAAGGCGAAGATTGCGGAGTGCCAAAATCTTAAAACTATTCTACAAAATTTTTGTTCTTACTCAGGCCAAATCATTAGTACACAAAAATCACGCCTCTGGTTTTCACCAAATACAACCAAGCGTACTAAAGAACCGATTGCTAATATTTTTTTATATTCCTACTACTACTCCAATCAGTACTTATTTAGGGACTCCAAGTTTTACTACCTGTCGAAAGGCTAAAGCCTATCAATACTTAATTGATAAAATCCAAAAGAAAATTGAGGGTTGGCAAGTCAAATAACTTTTTGTTGCGAGTCACGTTACATTAATCAAATCCACCTCAGCCTCCATCCCTATTCATGCCATGCAAACGACCCTTCTCCCGCAAAAACATTAGTCGACACCTAGATAAACTAAATTGTCAGTTTTTATGGGGAGACACCGCCCATCATAGACATTGTCACACGATTAGTTGGGAACTCATAACTACTCCAAAAGATGCTGGTGGTTTGGGCATTAAATCTTCTCTTCATATGAATATGGCTTTGCTCATGAATCAAGCCTGGAGGCTTCAGCAATAGCCAACCACACTATGGGCTCAAGTTTTGAAAACCAAATACTTTCCCCACACGAACCTTTTTGAGAGTGTTGTTAGTCCCAGAGCATCTCATATCTAGAAAGCTATACATTTAGGTATGCAATGGCTTAAGAAAGGAATGAAATGGATAATAGGGGATGGTCAAACCATTCGGGTTTGGGAGGATCATTGGATCCCTAGCGATTCTCTAAGAAGTCGTATTGTAGATCTACTTATGCCAAATGAGGAGCAAAGATTGGTGAGTTCCTTATGGGATAATCATATATGGAGGTTAGAGGGTCTTCAAATTCCCCTACTAATGCAATTTAAACAACTTATTAAAGGTATTCTTGTGGCCCAGCTAACTAAGTTATCTAATTCCTTTATTTAGGCTCAAAATAACGGTGTTTGTTTGGTAAAGTTTTTATACCAACAAGCTAATGTCCCTTTTAATAATTCTATGTGGAATTGGATTTGGAAATTTCATTACCCTAAGAAAATCCAATTTTTCATTTGGAAGTCTATGCTCAATCGACTACCTACTCGTCAATATCTAGCTTTCTCTCACCCGGATGTTGATGATCGTTGTCCAAGGTGTAATACTCTTGAAACCACTATTCATATCTTATGAGATTGCCCTTGGGCTAAGATGATTTAGCTTCTATCTCCAGGTATCTTGCCTTTATCGTTTTTCCACCTACCACTCCAATCTTGCCTTAAAACAAATGCTATATCAGATAGTATTATCCAGGGTCATCAGCTTCCTTGGAAGATTTTCTTTTGCTTCCTTTGTTGGCAATTATGGTTAGTTAGGAATGAGCGTATTTTCCAAAATCAATCTAGCTCCCAATCTTACTTAGTCCACAAAGTTGTTCAATTAGCTATAGAATTTTTTTATTTAGCTTGCCTTGCTAAGACAATTAAAATTGGTATTCCTAGAATTATCAAATAGATTGCTCCACTGGAGCCTTTTATAAAATTAAACATAGATGGTAGCTCTTTAGGTAATCCTGGGCAGGCTAGTGCAAGTGGTTTGTTATGAAATTGTGCAAGTTCTTGGGTTTCAGGATTTTCTTTAAACATGGGTATTGCTTCTAATAATATTGCAAAGTTGGGAGTAGTTCATCGGGGTCTCATACTGGCATGGAATTTGAGTCTTAGATTTATTCATCTTGAAATTGATTCTATGACAATTCTTTCTTGGTTAACTACTAATAAGGATATCTCACCAGATGCTATTCCACTAATCTCTGATTGCAAGAACCTTATGGAGCGCGACTGGACCGTGTAGGCTTATCACACATTCCGCAAAGCTAATGGCTGCGCGGATGCTTTAGAAAAAAGGGGATGCCAACAACAGTGCCTTTTGGAAGTCTATGATACCTATCCATCCTTTGTATATGCACCTTCTTTATAGGATATGGAAAATCTCGAGACTAATAGACTGTGTCCCTTGAAGGTTTTAGTGCCTATTTTTGTATAAACTTTTATATATTTAAATAATACACCCGTTTTTTTTTTTTTTTTTTATCAAAAAATCAAAAAAATTGTTTTCATATTATGGCAAACTAGTTTAGTACGCAGCAAGGACTTGTCACTTTGAGACACAGTATATTATAGTCCCGACAATTTGATAGCAAGGGACTCAATTTTCTAAAGATTGTTGTCATGACAGAACCTACACTATGTAACATGACCTCTTTGAGCTTTTTTTTTTTTTTTTTTTTTTTTTTTTTTTTTTTTTTTTTCCAATGGGGTATAAGCAAGGAAAAACAGATCATATGACTTTGAGAAAAACTTTATGTAAAGGGTGTAGGGAAAAACTCCATAAATAATTCGTATTTATCTTATTTCCTCCTTATATAAATCCAAAAAAAAAACTTTCAGCTTTCAATTAAAATCAGCCAAGCATAATATAAACAAGAAGAACTCAAAAATAACCCATATGACCACTGTGCACCCTTGGCGCGATGGTCACTATATAAGTATAAATGTTTGTAAGGTGTGGGGGGAAAGAGCCGGGGCTCAAGTTTCCAGAAGAGAACTTCAGACACATATATACTTAGATTAGGATAGAGTAGAATTTCTATCTTGTATTAAAAAAAATAAAAATAAAAATAAAAACCCCACATGAACACAATACAGAAATTTACATGAAAACCCTTCAATGTGAGGGAAAAATCATTTGTTCCTAACTTTTGGCTAAAGAGTTAAATGTTTTGAACCCAGGGCCAGCTGAACTATGAAAGCAACTGATGCAGTTGCCTAAAGCCCCCAAATAAAAGAATGCCCCACTTGTATATATGAATATATATATATATATATATATATATATTTCTATATATTTTAATTAAAAAAATTTAAATAATTTATTGGTTAATGAAATGCATTAAAACCCCATTGTATCCTAAAATATTGCGCACTGCTGACTGCATTACACACTACCCATAGCATATTATCACTGTAGCACATCACAGCCACATGGCCCACACACTATCACTAAAGACAATAACCTACGGTACCCACCTAGTGATCAAATGATTTTGAACATTTAAACTTTAAGGGCTTGTGGGTTCCAATTAGCTCAACTGGTAAAGTCTCTGATAGTTGAATAAGAGATTTGGAGTTCAATCCCCGCCTACACCAAAAAATGATTGGTGTCTTGGTCTAATGATAAATAGCTATCATCAAGAGCGGACACCATAGGTTGAAACTCTCTAAAAAAAATTAAAAAAAAAAAAAAAAAAAAAAAAAAAAAACTTTAAAGTATCAAGATTTTTTGAGTTTTCATTTTTATTAACAAAACATTCTTAAACCTAGCCACTGTACACACAGCAAAAAATATTTAGTGATATTAATTTATAGAACTATGTAATAAATTAATTTTTATTTGTATAGGTTTAGACTTTAAAGTATAAAGTGGTCACAACGTTAGAAAAGTTGCAATAACCAGATTATATTATTCTATACTTCAAATTTTATTTTTACTTAATTTATAATTTTTAATTATAAATGTTGTTTTATTTATTTATAAATATTTACTCATTATAAATGTCTACTAGAAAATATTTATCTGGATATGAAAAACTTCAAAAAAAGAAATGTTAGAGGAACTTAAATATAAAAACTTAATTAGTAATTTTGTATCTCAAAAAGCAAGAAAAATAGATTTTAAATAAAAAAAAATTCAATAAATATTATTTAATTAATATTTAAATATAAAAAATGCCCACTTGAAATTTTTGCCTAAGGCCCCAAAGTTTTTGAGCAGACCCTATTTGAACCCTCTTACATTTGCTCCTAACGGCTCTACTCCTATAATAGCATTTTGGTTAGGAAAATGTTGGGTTCAAGGGGTGTTTTACCTAGGATCAAGCTTGCCCTCTTTGTCTCAACCACCTGGAAACACTTAACCATCTTCTCAAAGAATGCCAATTCTCGGTTAGTTTTAGGAATCAACTTGGCCTCCCCTTAAAGGTCATCCAATCCTTTGGTCTCCTCTTCTTGGAATGGCTCCACTTGAATGGTACTTTTGACATCATCTCAAGGCATCATCAAATTCCTTGGAAAACACTCTTTTGTTTTGGGCTCTAGTCTCTTTGGTTAAATAGAAACTCGATTGCTTACCAAGGATAGCAGGCCAGCTCCCCCATTATAAAAGATTGTATTGCTAAAGTTGCTGAATATTTTTTCCTCACTCAAATCTCTAGTACTCGCAATCACAAAACACTTCTCCCTATCTTCTGGGTTAAGCCGAGTCTGGGTTGGCATAAACTCAATACTGATGCATCTGTCCTACCCTCCTCAGATTGTGCAAGTGGGGGAGGCCTCCTCAGAGACTCGAATGGCTCCTGGGTCGAAAGTTTTTCCAGGAAAATCAACACCACAAGCTACCTCCTTGCTAAACTATGGGCCTTACGAGATGACCTTATTACAGCTAAAAATCTAAATGTGGAGAAACTTATTATCAATGTGGATGCTCTTAAAGTTGTTAGCCTTCTCTCTAACCCAAATGCCACTAATCAGCTAACCCAAACCATTGTGGATGATTGCAGGAACATTCTCCAAGCTTTCCAGGAGTTCAACTTGCAACACTGCTACAAGGAAACCAGCAAACCTACTGACTTTCTCACTAAGCTAGGCCATAACCAATCTAATCCTTTTGTATACTATGTAACCCCTACTTTTGATATTACAGAGGTCTTATCCACTGACTCTAATGCTGTAATATGTCCCCGTCTCACTCGGGCCTTAACTACTTCTAATTAATATAATTATCCTTGTATTTAACCCAAAAAAAAAGAAGGAAAAATCATTTGACTAATATCTTCCACTAATTCAAAAATAATTGGCGCACAAATAACAATTAATTCATCACCTAATAGTTGGATTTTAATAAAAACCAACAAATAACAACTTTGCATCTTACCAACGTGGAAACAATGTTTAGCAAATATAGTACTTGAGTTTATCAAAAAAAAAAAAAAAAAAAAAAAAAAACAGAACCTGAGGCAACCAAGGGAGAGAGAGAGAGAGAGCGCATATTGTGTGATGATGCCGAAAAATCACCAATGAGCCACACAGTCCTTGAATGCTCGAGACAATACCTGCATAATAAAAAGAGAAGACCTAACAGAGAGCACCGGTGTGGTGCCGGCCAAATACCCTCCGAAGGTCAAGTTAGAACTTCTCACAACTCTAAAATGCCAAAGCTGGGGTGAATTATGCGTACCTGTTTTTTAAGAGTCTTTGGGTTTTTATAGTGGCATAGAACCGAATTCCCTTGACTTGCGTCACAAGTCTTTTCCTTATAGGGAAGATCTCCATTAATGAGCATATATTCTAGAATCCTCCTTGTGTTAGAATTCCATTCATATTGAGACTCTATGGACTAGGGTTAATCGTGAGGCACAAGCCGTTTCCCTTTAGGGTTTCTTGGGGACCACATAATGATTAATTGAGTGCCCCGTGGCCTTTATGTTCGTCCACCCTTTTGTCCATTCACATAGGATCCGTCCATTATTAGCCCATTTGTCTATCAGTCTGTCCATCTAATTTGATCCATCGCCTCCAGTTTTCTTCCTCTTCAGTTGCCCCCTCCCCCCGTGGGTTCGTGCTCTCTAAGTGGAAGGACCCATGGGGTGACGGTTTAATCCGGACTTTTGACGGATGCCCCTAGCCTTGACAGGCTAGCCTAGGATCATTATTGATGAAGGACAAGTGGCGTTTACTGAATGGTCGATCACTTGGATCGAAGCGCCCCTTCGTCTTCTGTGTCGTTCTCCCTATATAAACTGAGTTATCTTCCTCTTATTTCTTTACTTTCTACTGAAATCCATGATCAGAGCGCACCCGTCATCTTTGTCAGACGATCATACCGTTCAGCTGTTGTGTCCGTCATCTTTGCCAGACGACCATATCGTTCAGCTGTTGCATCCGTCATCAACACCTTTTCACCATTTGACTTCATCCTGGTAAGCACTCTTTTCCTTCTACGTTAAATTTTATGCATTTTTATTTTTCTAGACTTTTACACTTCCGTCAACCATTATAGACCCACCAGTCTTAGGATTTAACGTCACGTGTAGGTCATGTTTAGTGCGTCAAGTAACCAGTCATATGTCCGCGATGGAGCGGGCTACGATGAAGTGTACCTGTCAGGTCACAAAGATCCTGACAATCCCAGTGAAGAGAGGAGTCTGTCAGCTTCCTCTTCAAGGGATGAGGATTCGAAGATGGAAAGGTCAAAGGGTGACTCTAGCGACAGCCTAATCGGTGTCGAACCCCCAATCCAATTCGTCATAGGACCTGATGGGCTCAGGAAGTTCATCCTACTTCCTTTATGGATGGTCAATGATTTTATTTCTAAAATCAAAGAATCATACTTCAAAACACTTAGGGATAAGTATCAAATACCAGTCTGTATACCCATGCGTCTATCTTACAAGTTAGAGAAGTGTTATTACGAGGGTCTTGAGGACGTAGGAATCTATAAGCAAATGCTGAAGGTAAGGCTCAGGTTTCCCTTAAGCACCCTCCACCATCGTCTCCTCCAATACCTTGGATTGTCTGTCAACCAGATCTCCCCAAATGCCTGGAGGATCTTCCTTAGTGTGGAGGTCCTGTACGGTGCCATGTTGGACGGAGCACGGAGGCTGACGGTGGAAGAGCTTTTCCATTGTTACCGTCCTGCTGAGGTCTCCCAATCCAAGGGCATGTACAACTTCACGCCCAAGAGCCTGTTGCTAAGGCTCATTTGTGAGAACCCTAACTCTAACAGGGATTAAAAGTGTCGTTACTTCTTTTTGGAAGGTGACGAGTGGATGTGTCACCCCGGTGACAATGAATTCATGCCCGTTGACAAAACATGGGGCATAATTCCATCATCGGGTATGAGTCCGTCTACTGAGATTTATCTTTGTTTCAACTTTTCTTTAACATCAAATTGTTCGTCTCCTTATGCAACTCGGGACCGTCCTCTAGTTTCACTTGAACAGTTTAGCTTTTTGGAGAGGATTTTTAACAAAACCAAGCTTGAAGAGAGGACGCGGGCTAAATTGGTCAATTTGGATACCCTATACTAGTATTGTGACGGACTAGAGCCGACCACAGCTGCCTGTTGATACGACGCCCAAGTCCGTCAACGTAAGTCCGTCTTCCAAACCTTGGTTTCTTGGCTTTCAATTTTACACTAAACATCCGCCTGTCTGCTTTGTTTTAGAAATGGTTGTTGTGAAGAGTAGGGCCTACATCAAGCAGCAGGCTGCTATGTAAAAATAGCAAGGGGTTCAGACCTCTAAAGGGCCTGATTCAGCCAACACGTCCTCCAAGAGGAAACAACTGAAGAAGGGTGACCGTCACCCCCCTAAGAAGCCTAAAATTGTCCCTGAACCCATCGTGGGGTTGGTGGTTGAGGGTAAGAAGATGGTCACCAAACCCGGCCCCGGGAAGGGTAAAGGATTAATGATGGGTCCTGATCATTCTGCTAAAAAAGCATTCGTCCTCCTTCATGAGGACTCAAAGTATGCGTTGGAGAAGCTTTCGTCCATCATAACTGTTGACGACTATGAAGACCTTAGCAACCACGCAACCAAGGCTATGGGGGAGATGGGTCTTTTTTGCATTGCTCAGGTGATTTCATAACTGTCTACTTTTAACTTTTTCTTCTCGCCAACTTTCCTGTTACTAACTCATCCGTCTTCAGACGATGCTTATGATGAAGGGGTTGATGGGCCGTTGCCTCAACCATGAGACGACATTAGATCGTATACGAGAGAAGGCGAGGTTGACAGAGGACGAGTTGAACGAGCTGAAGGCCTGGAAGGTAGTCCAGGAAAAGAAGCTTACCTTGTCGGAGCAAGCTAGGGATGAGTTTGAGAAGATGACGGAGCAACTAAAGCAGGTCCTGCAAGACAAGGAAAAGGAAATCCGTGATGACAAGGACCGGCTCCGTCAGGTGAAGGAAGAAGCTGTACGAGAGTACCGTGACTCTGACGCCCTTCTGGCAGAGCTTGGAGGCACATTTACTGAAGGTTTTAATGATGCTCTCTGTCAAGTCAATACTTCTTTTCCTGACGTGGACTTGTCCTATGTCAATATCAACACCCAGGACCAAACCTCAGTTCAACCCATCCACTTCGAGAGTACAGACGAACTTTTTGCTAATGATACCCTGGCCAATGATCCTCATGGTGACAGAGGAGATGTTGTTGACGACCAAACCAACCCGGACGTTGATTAGGCCCGTCACCCTAAGGACTTAACGAATTAAGAGAAGAATGAAACTCCTGCCCAAATCGTGTAGCTTTTTTTTTTTTTTGGGTAAAGATATTGGAGAACAGCCTTTTGTTTTATTAAACATTTCTCTTTAAGTAATATTTACTTATTCGTCTACTTTATGGCTTTAGACGTGTAGTTGGTGATTAAATAAGACCACCGTTTTGATGGATCCGTCCTCCAATGAATGAGTAGTGTTACTTTTACGTTGAACCCGTCCACTATAGGGATCATTTGTGGATTAGTGAGGTAAATCAGTTTTATGTTGGGTCCGTCCACTAAATGGACCTTATAGTTTCATCCTTTAGCATGAGTCCATCCCTTTATGGACTAGAATCATTAACCCAACGTTAAGTTGTATCCGTCCATTATATGGACTTTATAGTCACCCTATATGACGAGTCCGTCCACTTGTGGACTGCTAAATATACTCAAACTTTGAATCCATCCAATATATGGACTTTACAGTTACTCAATAAGACGAGTCCATCCATTTGTGGACTGGCAACTTTAATCAAACTTCAAGTTGAACTAGCAATATTGATCCAACCTTAAGTTAGATTTGGAATTTATAGTTATCATTCTTTGGGATGAGTCTGTCCACTTGATGGACATTATATTTTCACCCTCCTAGGATGAACCGTCCATCTTGTGGATTTTAGTTATTCCATCCTTCATGGATTAATCCGTCTTGTTTACGGATGGTTTATTCTGTCCCTTACGGATGAGTTCATCCATTGCATGAACTCAATCCACTTTATGGACTTGAACAATTTTTCCTTTTCAAGGACTTTAGAATATTTCAACCTCATGGGAGGAACCGTCCATTTTATTGGACTTCGTTATAGACCGTTCACTTGTTGGACTTAATATTTTCACCCTTTTGGGATGAACCATCCACAAGTATTTTAGTTAACCTTCATGAATGGATCCATCCACTTTGTGGACTTCAAAACACCTCATCCTCCTGGAATGAACCGTCCATATTACTAGATTTCGTAATAGGTCGTCTACTTGTTGAACTTAATATTTTCACCCTCTTGGAATGAACCGTCTACAAGGATTTTAGTTATTTCATTCTTGACGATTGAATTCGTCCAGTTTGTGGACTCAATAATTTTTCATCTTCTTGGATGATGTCCATTTTATGGACTTCATAAAATTTTGCAAAAACAAGTCATATCTGAATATTCCTCTTATTATAGTCATTCATCCGTAGGATAGTGATTCTTCAAGGAGAAGCTTAAAAAGATACTTAAAAACCATTGTAGCAAAAATAAATTGTCTAAATAGTGAACTAAAAACTAAAAAATGTAGCAAAAATTGATCTAAAGATAAACTGGTGATCTGGTGGATGTTGTTTTCTACGTTGTCATCTCTACTGGTAGTACTTCTATTGGTGTTCAGTGTTCCATGGATGCTGCAATTTTCACTCGTCTAGCGTCTCAAGGTGGTAAGTGCCTTTTCTTTGCCATGATGTAATTCTGTAAGGTCCTTCCCAATTGGGGCCGAGCTTTTCTTGGGTAGGATTTTTAGCGGTGCCCATTATCTTCCTAAAAACAAGATCTCCGACCTGGAAGTCACTGTGTCTGGCCTTAGAGTTGTAGTGCTTCGCCATGAGGTTCTGGTAGCGTGCCAACCTTTGCTCAACTGTTGCCCAGACCTCATCCACCAGGTCAAGTTGCAGACTTATAGCCTCATCATTCTTGCCCTCGTCATAATTCTCCACCTTGTAGCTTGTAAGCCTTACTTTTGTTGGGATGACTGCCTCGCTTCCGTATGCTAGTCGAAATGGTGTCTCCCCCGTAGGTGTCCTTGCAGTTGTTTGGTATGCCCATAAAACACTTGGTAGTTCATCCGGTCATATGCCCTTTGCCCCCTCGAGCTGAGTCTTAATGATCTTGAGTAAGGATCGGTTCGGAACTTTAACTTTTCCATTGGCTTGTGGGTGGGCAGATGACGAGTAGTGGTTCTTGATCCTTAGTTTCGAACAGAAGTCTTTGAATGCGCTGTTATCGAACTGCTTTCCATTGTCCGAGACAAGCACCCTGGGTATCTTGTAAGGCTTTGGTGAAGTAGTCGATGCCAACTAGTAGGAACTTTAGCTACTTGACTGCTATGGGAAAGGGCCCATGATATCTAATCCCCACTAAGCGAACGGCCACGGGGCCCTCATAGGGGTGAGTTCTTTGGATGGTTGTCTAATGACATTGCTGAATCTCTAGCATTTGTCACAATCTTTGATAAAAGTTTGCGCGTCCTTTTGCATAGTAGGCCAATAGTATCCTGCTCGAATCAGCTTGTTCGCCAACGATCGTGCCCTTGAGTGGTTTCTATAGATCCTCTTGTGGATCTCTCTCATGGCGTAGTCTGCCTCCTCGGGGCCTAAACACCTTAGGTACGGGCGAGAGAAACCTTTTTTGTATAGGACGTCTTTTATTAGGACAAATCACGATGCTTGGACCTTCAATTTTCTGGTAGCGTCCTTCCCGTCCGCTAGCATGTCGTTCCTTAGGTAGGAGACTAATGGCGTGGTCCAATTGCTTTTAGCACCTATCTCTTGCACACTCGTAATCTCATCTATGAGTGAAGAGATTTGGACGAAGGATAGTACCTGATCGGGGACGAGCATGTATTCTGCTGAGGTGGCCTTAGTTAGATGATCGGCACACTCGTTCTCCTCCCTTAGGATTTGGATGAATTTGATTTGGAGACTGCCAATTTGATCCTTCACCTCCTCAAGGTACTTATTCAATCTTTCGTTCTTGCATTCGTAGTTACCATTAATCTGATTGGTTACGACTTGGGAGTCGCACTATTCGACCATGTTTTCGGCTCCTGCCGCTCTTGCGAGGTCCAATCCTACCACTAAAGTTTCATATTCTGCTTCATTATTGGTCGTAGGAAAGTCCAGGCGGATCATGCACTCGATCTTATCTCCTTTCGGGCTGTAGAGTACCACATCAGCCCCTCCTGCTTGCTTATTTGAAGATCCATCTGTATGGACGCTCCACTACGGAACCACTTCTGCCCTCTAGCCATCCATGAGAGTGAATTCGGCGATGAAGTCAGCCACCACCTGTCCCTTTATAGCAGTACACGGACGATACCGTATATCGAACTCACTCAGCTCGACTACCCATATTGCCATCCGTCCTGCAGCTTCGGGGCTACTCATGGCTCTCCTCAAAGGCTTATCCATCAAGACAACAATAGTATGTGCTTGGAAATACGGTTTGAGTTTTCATGCTGCGGTCACCAATGCAAATGCCAGCTTCTCCATCTGGGGATACCTTTCTTCTGCTTCTCGAAACCCTCGGCTTGTAAAGTAAACGGGTCTCTACAACCCATCCTCTTCTCTTACCAAAGCCGTGCTGATAGCAGCTTGCGAGACGGCTAAGTACAGATAGAGCTCTTCCCCTGACGTGGATGGGCTGAGTAATGGAGGAGACGAAAGATACAACTTTAGATTTTCGAATGCCTGCTGGCACTTGTCTGTCCACTCAAACGATCTCTTCAATACGCGAAAGAAGGGTAGGCATTTATCCGTCGCCCTGGAGACGAATCCGTTTAGTGCTGCTATCTTGCCATTCAGGCTTTGCACCTCCTTAACCATCTTCGGTGGGGCTAGCTCCATTATAGCCCGTATTTTCTCTAGATTGACCTTAATACCCCTTTGAGATACCATGAATCCCAGGAATTTCCCCGCAGTAACCCCGAACACACACTTATTAGAATTTAATTTCATGTTGTACGCCTGGAGGGTGTCGAAGGTCTCTTGGAGGTTGCTCAAGTGTTCATCTTCTCGTAAGCTTTTCACCAGTATGTCTTCTACATAAACTTGCACATTCCTCCCAATCTGGTGTGCAAACATCTTGTTCATTAATCTCTGGTACGTTGCCCCTGCATTCTTGAGCCCGAATGACATCACTTTGTAGCAGAAGAGTCCTTGGCTGGTAACAAAAGAGGTCTTTTCTTGATCAGCCTCCTCCATTCTGATCTAGTTGTACCCTGAGAACATATCCATGAAGCTCAGAAGTTGATGTCTCGTGGTTGAGTCTACCAAGGTATCTATCCGTGGGAACGGGTAATTGTTCTTAGGGCAGGCTCAATTGAGTTCCGTGAAGTCTACGCACATCCTCCACTTTCCATTGGCCTTTTTGACCATAACTAAATTTGCCAACCAGTCAGGGTAGTACACTTCTCGAATGAAATCTGCTTCCAGCAACTTCCGAACCTCCTCAGCTATGGCTTTGTATCATTCCGGGGCAACTGCTCGCTTTTTCTGTCAGATGGGTGAGGATGAGGGAGACACATTCAATCTGTGAACTATGACCGAGGGGTCTATACCTGGCATGTTCTCGTGACTTTAGGCGAATACGTCCTGATTTTCTTTCAGAAACATCGTGAGTGCTTGACGTACTGGCTGACTAGCCAACATACCCACTTTAGTCGTCCGCTCGGGCCTTGAGTCATCAAGGGTCACTTCCTCTAGTTCTTCCACCGGTTCCGCTATTGTTCGTTGTTCTTCTATACACATGGTTTGCTGGTGATCATCCATCTCTAGCATGACAATGTAGCATTCACACACTGCCACTTGATCCCCTTTTACTTCTCCTACCCCGTATTCAGTGGGAAACTTGATTATCAAATGGTAGGTGGATGTTACAGCCTTCCATGAATTCAAAGTAAGATGTCCTAATATGGTGTTGTACGCAGACGAGCAATCAACAACTTGGAAGGTCACGTCCTTCGTGATTTGCTGAGGGTAATCTTCGACTGTCACTGGTAGGGTGACTGCGCCCAGTGGATACACCCTTGTTCCTCCAAATCCTACGAGTGGGGCGTTGGTTGGGATCAATCGTTCTCTCTCTATTCTCATCTGCTGAAAGGCTGGATAGTACAAGATATCAGCGGAGCTTCCGTTGTCTACCAGCACCCTGTAGGTGTTATAGTCTCCTACTTGTATATTGACTACGAGTGCATCATCATGTGGGTGGTGGAGACGTCAGGCATCTTCCTTTGTGAACGTCGACCCGCGCCATCTTCGGGCATACCCTATTAGTGAATATTCTGAACCATCTAGAGGTATGCCTTACGTGCCTTCTTAGAGGAACTAGAAGTACTGCCCCCTGTGATCATCCTTATGTCTCCCATTGGTGGCCTGGGTCGCTCGTTTTCTCTTCGGGTTGGTGCTCCTTGGTTTTGTTCTATTCCTTCCTTGCCGACGAATTTTTGTAATTTCCCTTGCCTAATGAGGGCCTCTATCTATTGCTTCAAGTCATAGCAATCAAACATGTCGTGACCGTGGTCTCAGTGGAAATGGTAATATTTGTCCCTAGGCCTCTGTTGTTGGGATCACCCTTCAATTTGCCGGGGAATGTCAAGGCACCTTCATCTTTGATTTGCATCAGGACCTGATCAATCGGGGTATTCAAGGGGGTGAAGTTTGTGAACCTCCCTGTCGGGGGCATGGATCGTCGATCATCTCTTTTGTCTCCTGTTCTGGCCATCTTTCTACCCCTATCCTGCCAGGCTTCCTCCTGCCTCTCTCTTTTCTTGGGTTTCTTCTCGTGGGCCAGCAGCGCATCTTCAACATTCATGCGCTTGGTGGCCCTGTAAAGCACATCAACATGGTTTTCAGATCATTCTTGAACAAGGAGAATAAAAACTTACCCTTTCGTAGCCCGTTTGTGAAGGCTACTACAAGGATCTTGTCGTCAGCCTTGTCAATCGAGAGTGCTTCCTTGTTGAAGCGGGCTATATAAGACCTCAACGTCTCGTCCTCCCGTTGCCTAATGCTCATTAAGCATGCGATTGACTTCTTATATCTATGTCCCCCGATAAAGTGTGAAGTGAACTAGGTGCTTAGGTCCTTGAAAGTGCTATGGAGTTGGGTGTCAACCTGCTGAACCAAATTCCTGTGGGACCCCTTAGTATGGTAGGAAAGGCCCTACACATGATCTTATTTGCTACTCCTTGAAGGTGCATTAAGGTCTTGAATGATTCCAAGTGATCGAGAGGGTCCTTGGCTCTATTGTAGCTTTCTATCTGCGGTATGCGAAACTTCTGTGGTATAGGGAAGGAGTTAACGGACATGGTGAATGGTGAATCGGTTCGGTGGACCAAATCGTCGAGGTCACTAGACACTCTTCCCCTAAGCACATTCATCATAAAGTCCATCCGTTCTTTCATCATCTGCATCTCCGTGACAATGTGGGGTGAAGCCGTATCAATGATGGATGGACGGCTCATGTCTTGCCATTCCGGTCTACTCAAGGCGTTACTACCCTCCGGCCCCTTTTGGTTTCTTCGTTCAGCACTGGTACCTACTTGGTCTTCCTCTTGGGTACCCATCATTGTGTTCTTCTGCCAAAGTTGTTCCTCTAGGTCTAGGTTTTGTTTGGTAAGGCATTCCACTGCTGCTGTGAGGGTTTGGACTTGCCTCTCTAGGGTAGTGGGTCTCGGCTCGTCTCCCTGAACGTTGTTGGTAGTCGCCATCGAGCAAGTAAGTATCATGCAACTCTTTGTCTAGTAAGCGTTTGTATGGGTTACAAGTCACAGTCGTTTCCCACAGACAACGCCAATTGATGAAACCGAAAAATCACCAGTGAGCCACACAGTCCTCGCACGCTCGAGACAATACTTGCACAATAAAAAGAGAAGACCTAACAGAAAGCACCAGCGTGGTACTGGCCAAATACCCTCCGAAGGTCAAGTTAGAACTTCTTATAACTCTAGAGTGCCAGAGTTGGGGTGAATTATGTGTACCTATTTTCTGAGAGTCTTTGGGTTTTTATAGTGGCGTATAACCGAATTCCCTTGACTTGCGTCACAAGTCTTTTCCTTATAGGGAAGATCTCCATTAATGAGCGTATATTCTAGAATCCTCCTTGTGTTAGAATTCCATTCATATCAGGACTCTATGGACTAGTGTTAACTATGAGGCTCAAGCCGTTTCCCTTTAACATAATGATTAATTGAGTGCCACGTGGCCTTTATGTCTGTCCACCCTTTTGTCCGTTCACATAGGATCCATCCATTATTAGCCCATTTGTCTATTAGTCCATCCATCTAATCTGATCCATCACCTCCAGTTTTCTTCCTCTTCATTGTGTGTTTACTGAATTTTTTTCCCTTTGGGCAGCTTTTACAAAAAAATTTGTTATGCGACTGGGTTCAGTGGTATCTTGAGTCTTAGAGACTAGAGTTCCAAGAGTAGGCAAATCTGAAATTCATGTGGGACTCAAATTTTTAAGACTCGAGTTCCTTAAAAGGAAACCGACTCTCTAATATTTGAGTTCATTCCTAGAAAACACAGAAATTAACCAAGGATGGAGCTGTATACAAGAATGATGGAAGAGATAATAGTGTACACGGGGCTATGACCGAAAGTCTTCTTCACCATTACAGCTTTGATGGTTGTTGTTTATACAATAGTGTGTGGCATGTTCATTGCTCCTAAGGATTTCAATAAGCCTCCCATAATCACTGCCTCTGCCGCAACATTAGCAACAACTTCAACAACAGTTTTAGCAACTTGCAGTTGAAAAATTCTGCCAATGAAAAACTTGTTCATTTTGGGAGATCTAATTAAGTAACAACTCAAAGCTTATGATGGGTCTGACCCTAATAATAAGCCCATCTTGATGTCCATCAAAGGTCAAATCTATGATGTCTCAAGCTCCAAGCATTTACCGTTTCTTTAATCTCTCTCAATTTTTTTTAATATTAATAGAATCCCAACTTAGTAAATAAACCCAATTTATTGTATTAGGCTTAAAGGAACTAAAAGAACTTAAGACTTGAGTTCCATGTGGATTTTTTAATCCACATTAGCTCTGCCAACTATAGGAACTCGAAACTCTATATACTACTTTCGTGTTTGTGTGTTCTAATAAGTATTACTATTTCCTTAATAAAAAAAACTATTGGAACTCGAGACTTAGAGACTCGAGTTCCTTCAGTGAACTCAAAACTCTAAGACTCAAGATGCTACTTAATTAATACATTTGCTTTTTGAACATATAACGAAATTGTTTGCAAAAATTGCCTAAATGGTGTTAGAATTATAGTTAAGTGATTAAACTCATCATTTCCTAATAGCTTAAGTTTTTTGGACAATCGGTAATTTAATATGGTATCAGAGCATGAGATCCTAAATTTGATTCTTGTCTTCACTCTACCTCCCATTTAAAATGTTAAATTCCCACTTGTTGGGCCCCTACTTATTAAGGGGAAAATCTGTGTATTTACTAAGTTGTTTCTAGGTTTTTTGTTTCAATGGAACTTGACATTAATTAAGAGTGTCAATTTTCACTTAAAATTGTTTTGCACAAACTCGACATTAATTAAGAATGTTGAGTTCCACGTGTCAATTTTTATTTCGAAAAGCCACATTAGTCATTGCCATAGTAGTAAAACACGCATGGAACTCGACACTACTAATATTGAGTTCCACGCAAAACTCAATATCACCAATGTCAAGTTTAAAAAAAAGGGTATTTTGTTAAATAGTTTCAAAATGGCTACATAGTTAAAAATAAATGTTAAATAATAATTTTTCCCTAAAATATGGTACTTCAGAACTGTAGGGGATTCTTATTTTTTATTTATTTTTTATTATTAATAGAGTTTCAACATATGACGTCCACTTTTAATGACTTTGTTATTTATCATTAGTCGATTTTTGATATAGGCAGAGATTGAACCCAGATCTCTTATTCAGGAGGAGTTTGGATTTAATTTTAGGGAAAAAAAAGCAAGCATGATTGGGCTTGCAAAAGGCCTAACCCATTTGACAATGAGATGAAAAAGAAAGGGTTTTGATATCTATTACTACTATTTAAGGGGCTTCCTCTGTTTGGATTCCTCAATTTTGATGCCTAAAATACCCTCATTATACTCACTTACAAGTTTTCAACTAACGGGGATAAATATGTAAATTAAAACTCCTATACCTTAAGACCTACAAACTCACATACACTTTGCCAATTTCTCTCATTCTTCTTCAGATTGAAAACATTCAGTTTAGCTCTACATCCCCTCCTTTCTTCTTCTTCTTCTTCTTCTTCTTCTTCTTCTGCTTTCAGATTTGGTTTCTAAACAATTTAAACAGACTTTATCATAGGCTCCAACAGCTTTTCAGGTTCTATCTTTTGTAAGTTCCTCTTTCTTTTCTTTTCTTTTGTTTATCATTAACTTTCTTTGATTCTTTTCTTTTGTTTATCATTGACTTTTTTGAGTTCTTACCTGCCATGGCAGCCAAGTATTCGTAGTTTGAGAAGTACTTACTTTTGGGTGAATGTGATTATGGATTTAATGGTGTTTAACAGTTACTTATTACCCATGGTTGACTTAAAAATTTCAAAATGGAGTATTTGTACTTGAACCGGCTACTTGAGAAAGGATATTGGTAAAGGTTCTTCATATATATATATATATATATATATATATATATTTTTTTTTTTTTTTTTTTTGGTCCTGAGGGGATTACTTTACCCTACTAGGTTTGGTTTTTATTTTTTTATAGGAATTTATGTTACTTTTTTTAGGGGATTATGTTGCTACTTGGTTTCCCAATCAAACACAAACTCTAATAAAGTGTCTCAAAATCATTGATGGTGGATTTATAGTAAACTCTTTAATTAGTAACACTCACGCTAGCTACTTGGTTTGTTGATTAAAGTTTTTTTATTTTTTATTTATTTTAAAATACTTGGTTTAACCCTAATTCTTTTATTTTCTTAGGTTGATGTACGCACAAGTTTATTGGATTGCATTGAGGAGGCATTGACATGGAATATTAGATAAGTTCGGGTGAAATATTTTAAAAAAATTATTTAAAAAAAATTTCTTTTGTAATGGAAACTATATTTATCATTTGTATAATTCTATGTGAAAATTCAATTTACATTTTTTTTATAAGTATTAATTTACTACTTCATAAAAACTGTTACGTACCTTTTCTCGATTTTAGCTCTTTTAAACTTTTGTTATGGACGTGTAGTAAGTGGCTAACTTTTAGGATTAAAAAACTAAAATTTTGGATTAAACAAAAATTGATAACTGTTATTAAATTTTTTTATAAAAGAACAACAATACAAAAAAAAAAAAAAAGTTAGTTACAAAATTTTAAAATTTTCTTTTATTTACTTATGTTATGAATGTGTAGTAAGTGGCTAAATTTTAAGATTAGAAAACTACCCTGCAAATTATTAACTTTTTTCTTTTTTTCAAAAAAAAAAAAAAAAAAAAGAAGCTACTAAGCACGCATGAGCGAGGCTAATTTATTTTTAGATTTATACGAGGTGAGTGGAGGGAAGGAGTTAATTTTAACTTTTTTTTCCCTACCAAATCCCTTATCATTATCGCATTCGCACAACGCCTGAGAAAATTTTCAACGCTTTGGTTCAGAACAAGCACTACGCTACGGTTTGGTTTCAACTTTAAGAACAGTCAAACTAGGTTTTGGGGTTGTATCCAATGTGTTTACTTCTATTTCTAACATTTTGATCAAAGCCCATGCCATGTGTAAGAAGAATTATGTCTATGGAGGGTGCACTCCAGGTGCTCGATCAAATGCCTGTGCCTAATTTGGTTACTTTTTTCGTAGTGTAAGCCGAACCCATGACTATTCTTTGTCTTTAGTTCACAGATTTGGTTATAGTAGGCGGACGAATCATTCATCATTTATTGGATGGATTCTTCTTCTTGTACAAACAATACTAACACCAATAATAATAATAATAAGAAGAAGAAGAAGAAGAAGAGAGGCAGTTGTTATTGCATGATCTTGCCTCCTCATCCTCCTCCCAGTAAGAAAAACAAATCCGGAAAGGCAGCATTGCTTCATCTCAAACCTCTCATCTCCACATCTGAGTCTTCATCCCACTCTTCCATTTCCATCTCTCTTGAGCCAAATCGACCTTTCACCATTGGTCGCAGCACTCGCCACTGCAATTTAGTCTTTGATGACCGCCGTGTCAGCAACCAACATTGCTTCATTCTCTTCGATGCTTCCCTTCTTAAGCTCTATCTTCTTGACGGGTCTTCTTTGAATGGAGTTTTTGTCAATGGGGTTAGGATTGGAAAACCCGAGGAATTGTCTGCAGGCGATGAGGTTCTCCTTATTTGCGCCAAAAATCAGTGTCTTCGCATTGGTTTTATTATTCTAAGCATTGTTTTTGAGAATAATGTGGAAGAGGATATGCTTGTTGTACAAGCGTGCAGCAATAATCGAAAAATTAACAAAAGGATTGTCGCTTATAATCCCATAGTTGGAAGGGTAGACTCTCTTCTAACTCGCTGTAGAAACATATTACAGAGTCATGACCCCATTTTGCATTTATGTGGTGCTGCTATTTACAATGACAATACGACTGATATTTCATCATTGAATTCTTTGAGCAAAGACAACAATGCTCCTCATTTTGTTCCACCACCCGGGAAGAGTTTTTATTTGAATCGCCTTGAATTTATGCACCATACTCCATTGAGTCATAATCCTGTTGTTTCCTTGCTGGAACTTCTATACCCTGTGGAAAGCCTCTCACGATTGTTTATTGCGACATTTACAAGCGACATCTTATGGTATGATTACCCTTATCTTTCCATACTTTGCCTTTTCTTTTATTATATTATGTTGTCTAGTCAAGGCTCCCACCTCCTGAACTTTTTAATGTTTTGAAGATAGTGGGCTCAGAGTTTATTTCTGTTACAGATTTGGTGTTAGGCTTCTAATTGTGTCAATCAAAGTCCCAAACTTATGAGATTGTCTCAATATATAACTCCTATCCATATTTGTTTATCCATTTCCGTTATGTTGGGTTGTAACAAAGTATAGAAAAACTAGAAATTGATGATAAAATTTTATGTTTCACCTAGCTAATCAGTTTTGATTTTTTTTGGGTAATCACTTTCCCACTCCAAGTGAAGTTTTCTACTTTTCTCGGTTTAAACTTTAAACAGAGCCTTCTCTCTCTACCCTTTCTATTCAATGGCTAACAATTTGATTTCTGAACAAGCCCTAGGTGAAATACACAGCTTAATGAATGGTTTCCTACTTTCAATTGTTTAATTATTACCTAGACATAAATGAATAACGGAGATGGACAAAGACTTCGAATTGAAATGCTTTCTTAAATTTGGGACAAATTAAAAAAATTAAAAACCTAGGATTTAATCTAAAACAAGGTATAAACTCTATGCGTTTTTATGTATACAGTCCCTTTCTATTTCATGAGTGGTAATGAATTTCATTGAAGAAAGCGCAAATAGGGGGCGCAACCCTACTACACGGGATGTATATTGAACCTTTTTTTTTTTGGGTTTAAAATTTTAAATAATGCACCCATTCATTTTGGGTGTATATTGCTGTTAAGCTCCTTTTTTCTTTTGGTTTCCATTTTTATATTATGTGTTAACTCCTGTTGCTTTTCTGTTTATTGTTTTGAAGTCTAAGTAAGGTTTCATGATAGGTTTTTATCATATTGTGAGATTCCTTTCCATCTGCCAGTTACAATTGCATGCCATAACACTGAGAGATGCTGGAGTTCAGGCCCTGATAAAAGATCGTCTATTCCATACCCGGAATTTCCAAACTTAGTTGTAGTGTAAGTGTCATACTCTTGTTCTTCATTCTTTAAAGAGGAAATATGTGTGCTCAAATGCCAATGGGCTCCAGCTCAAGTGGTAAATCCATGGTTGGAGGGTGATTTCATGATTTTGGCAGCATGCCAAAGTGTATCTTTTATATTAATAATTTATACTTTTCTAATGTAGTCCATGGTTGTAATAGGTATCCCCCATTCCCTGAGGCTATAGCTTTTGGTAAAGACTGCAAGAAACAAGGCATTGCTTGCCATCATCCAAAATTGCTTGTTTTACAAAGACAAGATAGTATTCGTGTTATCATTACTTCTGCTAATTTAGTGGCAAACCAGGTGAATACTAAGCCAAGGATCTTTTAATTTATGTTTTATGACGTGTTTGTTGCATATTTTGCTAATAACTTTGTTATGTGAAACGAAAGACCGTACTATATGTCAAGTACTTTGTGGCTGCTTAACAAGTATGATACCGAATTTGAATGTCTCTGTGTATACTGTACACTTATTATTGAAATATTCCGGGTAGTTCAAGAGTTTTAATCTCTTGAATGTTTGCCTGAGTTTTTTATGAAGGATTTGTAAGCCATTATCTAACTCACTGGAAAGTTTAACTGGATTTGGTTGTGCCCTTTTTGTTTGATGCAATTATTTTGTATGTGTTTGCCTGATCTGGCAACCGATAGGACTATGTTAAGTATGTCTTGTAAGATTGTGGCCTTGATGGTCTCTATTTGATTGCTATATCAAATAAATTAAAAAGGGTCAACTGCACAAGCATCACCGTATGTTTTTAATTTTTGTGAGGAGCAAGAAAGGCCAGTGATGTAGAGGATAGGATTATCATATGTTTTAAATCATGCAACATTTTTTTTTGTTGTGTAATGCCCAAGTCTTTCAGGTTAATTCAAATGTTAACATGCAATGCATTAAAAGAAAAATTGGAAGACAAGAAACTGGAAGAAAATAATAATGGCTAAGCTCTAACGTTTTGCAATTGATATTTGCCATTTTTGTTTGCAGCGTGCTAGAAATTTCAATAGAATGTGTGGTTTCTTGCTTTCCAATTTGAAGGAAAGCCTTTGGTAATGGAGACTGATTTATATTTTTGCAGTTCTATTTTCTCATGTTAATTTTAGTTAGAGTTATCTTGGTAAAAACTGTTTTATTATTTATTTCTATATGTTTTATCTTTTGTATAGTGTCACTCATTGGTTGTTACGATTTTTCAGTGGAACAGAGTGACAAATACAGTTTGGTGGCAAGATTTCCCTCGCACAAGTTCACCTGACTATTCATCCCTTTTTAGCCATATTTATCATGGGGATACAAATAAAGATTCAAAACCTGACTTTGCTGCTCAGCTGGCTGGATTTATGGCGTCGCTTTTGACTGACGTACCCAGTCAGGCCCATTGGATTGTTGAGTTGACAAAGTATGACTTTGGAGGGGCTAAGGGACATCTAATTGCTTCAGTACCCGGGATTCATTCTGACAGAGTTCCCTCTATGATTGAAACCATGCAATTCTTACCTGTGAGTGTCGTCATTTGTGTTGTGCTTGTGTTTCTCAATTGTAAAAAGCTGATTTTATAATTGTTAAAATTTCCTTATCAGTTTAACTATACATGTATAATGTATTGATTTATTGGTTTGTTTGATTATAAGATTCTGACTTTTCTTGTATATGAGTGTCTTTTTGGAAGTTGAACATCAACCTCAATCCTGGATACCAATCAAGCTTTTCCAATATTTTTTCATTCTATTGTATTTAAATCATAAGTTTGTCACATTTTATTTCTAAATGTGCTGTGCATAGAAAGGATTTTTTTTTTTTTTTTTTTTTTCTCATAACTGGAAAGACTTGGCCACTGTGTGTGTTTGAAGGATGTCTGGTAAGATGGGTTTAATTGTGTCATTTGGCTCTCATGACAGGCTAATCAAGCATTTAGTGTGAAATTCCTTGGTTTAGTTGAAGCATCTGTTGTTGGTTTAAGTCACCTATTTCGAACTGCAGCAGACTCAAATGGTGCACAGCTTAAGAAACTGGCTGCTTCTCTGAGGAAATCTTGTGAAAAAGCATATGGGGTTTTGGAGATTCTTTTAATAAGAAACAAAAATGTGCCTGCAGATGCAAATGCTGTGAGCGTTTTTGTTCCTAATCCCAATGAGTTCTCAAAGGGAGGTAAGATGTACAATGCTTTATTAGGTACATGTCTACTATATAGTTTTATGCTACCGGATGGTAAATAGGAGAAGATGTGTGTTTTTGGGGTTTGGTTAGTTACGGATTTCATAAGGGAATTGTATTTGGCTGTGTTGAGTGCTTGAAAATTTTATTTTATTGGCTCTCAGTCTACCTAGATTTTGTTTCTTCTTTCTCTTCTTCTTCATGCTTGGTACTGATTTTTTCTGCCTGCAAAATATAGGTGGGAAGAGAGAGAGAGGGGGGGTGGGGGGGAGGAAGTGGTGCCTATGTGTGTTCTGTTTACCATGGCTTTCCCCTGTTGTTCTATGAAACTAATTTATAATGATTAAAAAAGGGTTCTCTGTTGCGTTTCTATCATGATTTTGGGTGTTTTCCCATTGCACAATAACAATAGGTGTATTGGATATAATAACTCAATATAATAGGCATATCACCAGTAGCCGTTGGGGGTCGCTGTAGGGGAGGTACATTAATAACTCGACTGCTAAATGCTTATCATTATCTTTATGGAGTAGGTATTTCTTGTGTATGGACTGCTCTCTGGTGGGGCTTAGTTGCAGTAGGCTTCGATTAGAAGATAATCTGGGATAAAGGTAAAAGGGCCTCTGAGGTGTTATGATTTCCATGCTGCCTAAGATTTAGGTGCTATTGTCCCCTTGAACGAGAATAACATTAGAAAGCACTTGCCTTTATCATGATTGAGGCTCTCACATGGAACTAAAGAGAAGCTGATGCAGGGCAACCAGAACAATTGAACAGTAAAATTAAAAGATAGGAAAATAAAGGAATATGATCTAGGAGTCAGCACCAAGGCCTGGCTTGGAGTCAACACCAAGCAGGAGAACTATTAGTAGTCAGTACCAAATAAACCAGAAGGCCATTTTTTTCATTTATCAAAATATCAACTTACTCCAAAAGGGGTACAATAGATTGGTTATATAGGGAGAACTAAACTCTAGTTCAAATTAGGAAACTCTAATTACCTTATTACAAAAATAACATTGCTTTCAAAAATTAAAATACTAATAGTGTAATAAACTACTAGGATTTCACATAAAAATACAATTGACTGGAAAACTTAGATAATACTCCCTATGTCCCAATTTGTTTGTCCTGTTTCAGAAATTTAATTTTTAAAGGGAACATCATTTATTGTTTTATCTGCTCTGTAAAAATGTATGAGTTTCCAAAACTACTCTTAAATAAATTTATCAAAAAAGGTTTTGGAAATAATGTAGAAGTATAATAGGAACATTAGTAAATTAATGATTTTTAATAACAGGACAATATTTTGGAACATCCCAAAATGGAATAAATGACAAAAATTGAGATGGAGGGAGTACTAAATTTAAATAATGGGAAAATTACAACTTAACCACTTGTGGTTGTTTAAAATTTAAGTTGTCTATCTGTGGTTTAAAATTTGGCACTTTGCCTACCTAAGGTCCATTCTGTTAGGGGTCCGCAACCCACTTTTGGACTTTCTCCGATAAAAGCATAAAAAATATAACAAAACCAAAGAAAACAAGATCAAAGAGTGGCTTTGTAAAAATTTAGAAACTTGCTCAAGAACTTCAATAGAACACAAAAATTATCCAATTGAACTATTCTAGCTGATGCTAACACTCTCTACAACAATTATACATATCCAAAACCTACTAACCTTTCATACAAATTAGAACAACAATACAACAGAACTAGCCAAACACAAAAAATAATCACTAATCAGAGATAATGGATGAAAAATTAGACAAAATCAGTGAAGAACAATGAAACATGAAACCTGAAACTCCAACCCCACCTCTCTATTCCTTCCTCCAACCCTCCATCTTTTCTCTTAACAAAACAACAAACCCACTAAAAAAATCCCAATACCTTTCTCTAAACAAAAACAACAAACCCACTTAAAAAATCCAAACTTTTTACATCATCTAATGATCTAGTCAAACGAAAACAAAAATAAGAAGTGAAAGTACCCAGCAATAGCATTGTGAACTGAACAAATGTGTGTTTTGTGCCCATCAAAATTAGAACACACTCAAATGGAACCCAAAAAATTCCAGGTGGTCCTTGTAGCAGATTATGCTCCAAATTCCTATTGATACTATCGAGGATGAGATGGTGAAGATACCACCTCAACATAACCCGATCTTCACGTTACACGCCTTCAACAACACAAATCTAACCTTCATGTTGTTTCCCCTTCTAATGCCAGATCGGAGAAAGAAAGCAGAGATAGAGAGGGAAAGCTTGAGGAAAGAATAGGAGCAAGGAGGCCCACCACGGGTTTGGGTCGGCATGGGAGAGATTGGGTTTTAACAGATGGGGGGAAGGGAATGCCACTGCTGTTGGTGGCAGTGGCAATAAGCAATGGAGAACAAGCCTTTTAGGCTTTCGGCCAGTCCTGTTTGGCTGTATGTAGGAGAGAAAGAGAGGGAGAGAAATATGGTTACCTTGTGAGAGAGAGATAAATATCTTGTTGGTACAAATTGATATGATAGAGAGATAAAATAAAACATCATCTTTACAAGCCCAAATTGCCAGTTTTTGTGTTCCATCGAAGTTCTTGAACCAATTTTTACAAAGAGCCACTCTTTGATCTTGTTTTCTTTGGTTTTGTTATGGTTTTTTTTTTGGTTCTGTTTTTGTTTTTGTTTTTAACGGAGAAAGTCTAGAAGCGGGTTATAGACCCCTAACGGAGCAGACCCTAGGTGGGCAAAATGCCAAATTTCAAACCACAGATAGACAACTTAAATTTCGGCCAAACCACAGATGTGTAAGTTGTAATTTGCCCTTAAATAAAAGTCTTCTTGTGTCTTCTCATCAGAAGCAGTTGCCTGAATAATTGGGCTCCCCCTTTGATGTGCAATAAAGCATTTTTGTTTTTGTTTTGGTTTTGTGGTAAATGTAATTTTATTTAAAATTTATCTAATTCTAGCGATTATGTGGAAGTGGAGCCATGGACGATCTTATCCTAGCTCAGGATAGTTTTTCTTGTTAGCATATTTGTCAGTACTGTTATCTTTATCTTTCTTCAATGTGTGTTTAAAATTATAATTATTCATGTTGTTAGCTAATCAATTTCTTTGTTTCTTGCACTAGATTGCATGCAGCTTGGCTTTCTGCCTAGAAATGTTGCAAAGTGGGTTTCTCCACTCTGGGATATTGGATTCTTCAGATTTTCTGGATATGTTTGTCCTAAAGAAGCCCTTGCAGCTGCTTTAGGCAGAAACAGTGTGAAAGTACAATTGATACTGCATGTGTCTCAGGCATGCTATTTCTGCTATTTATTGGACATTTTATTTGATATGCAACTTGCAGCTTTATATAAATGGTGGCATTTTCAGTTTTGAAGTATCTACAAAAGACAAGGTGTTGACTTGTGCAGGGGCCTCATTTTCAAGATATATCAAGAATGATGCAACCTGAACATGTGATTTCATTATGCTCTCTCATTGCTTCAGTTCAAAGGTGTTCAGGCTTATGGCGATTGCAGGAGGTAATGGTAAATTCTAGATGAGGTTTTTTTGGAATGAACAATGGGGGGCTTAGAAATCTTAGGAGGGCTGTGGATCTTCTCATTAATAGTTGACACAGAACATGTTTAAATTTTCTAGTGAGGCTTTGAAATAAATTGAAGGGTTGGTTTGAGACTTCAAAATGGTGGCAAGTATCTTTAAATTTGTAAATCCATTGTTTCAGACAATGGAGTTTTTAGATCTGGTGTCCTAAATAATTAAAACAACCCAAAGAATTTGCTTGATTAATAAGTTGGTTGCATCAATCAGTTCGGTTTGGTGAACCTCTATTCTGTTACATTATTTTCAGAAGACTTGATATATATCTTCTAATTTGCTTCATTTCTACTAGGTCTTAGGTCAATATAAATGGCCAGAATCATTAGAGTCTGATTTTATCTATGGTAAGTGTATTTTGCGCAATTTTAATTTTTATGCCAACGTTTTTAAAAATATTTCCTTTCTAACATTTTCTTCTTCTTTTTTTAAGGTGCATCCTCCATTGGGTCATCAATGAGTTCACAATTTCTAGCTGCATTCTCAGCAGCTTCTGGAAAGAGATCATTGCAATCCTTTGAGTCTGAAGAGTCCGATCCAGAGGTGACTTATTAACTTTTTTGATTTTCTATAAACATGCTTGAAAATTTGAAGATACATTGATTTTAGCTGTTCACTTGTACTCTTGATAGTGGGGCTGCTGGAGTGCTAGTCAAGAATCAAAATGTCCATCCATCAGGATCATTTTTCCCACAATTGAACGGGTGAAAAATGCATGTAATGGAATCTTGCCTTCAAAACGCGTTCTTTGCTTCTCAGAGGTATGGCAGCTCTCAATAGATTATTTATCTGATTTTCTTTTCGCTATCCTGTTTATAAGTTGAGTATTAAATGGGTGAGGTTATGGGTTCAAGGCCCACAAGATGCATGTATAACTTACCAAAAAATAAAAAAATAAATGGGCTATGTTGGGGTTGAATCCTGGTTGGTCAATAAGCTGGTCTTATGGCTGCATTTAAAGGCATTGGCAGCTACAAGTTGGATGGGATCCTAGGAAAAGAGAGGGAACGGGATATCATAGTTATCTTTATATTTCAAGCTTAATACTCCCATATACCTGAAAAAGCCTATATTAAAATTGCAAAAGATTCTCCTCCTTTTTGTTTATGCACCTATAAACTAATTTCCATATTGTCTAATCCATGATGATTAGTATAATCAACTGTTCATTTGATTGGAATATCCATAGTTATTAATTATATCTCGCACATGATACATTAGTATGTTACATATAAGTTTGTATGTAGAATTTTCCATATTTCTCATAAGACTGGCCATACAGCTTGTGTTCTAACATATAACTTACATTCATAATTCGATTATCTTTACCAATTTGTAAGAAAGAATACCATAATGTAATATTTTCCTGGCGTTTCTTAAAATCGCAAAAAAGAAGATAAATTTAATTAGGGGTCTCTTTTTATCTTTTACATTTGTTTCTCACTTTTATTGTCACTTAAATTTAATGCGAATTTATATGTTCTCTTATGTGGCTGATCGTGATTAGTCTGTTAAGGATCTAAAGTCTACCCCAAAGTTTTGGGATTAAGGCTTGGTTGTTGTTGTTGAGTAATTATTAGGTAAATTGAAATAGTAGACATGGTATTCCTCACCAATAAATACAAGCCAAATATAAGATTTGACCTTTTCATATTACTTCTTTAGTCCATGTCATATTTTTATATTCAAAATCATGCATTTATTTGAGTGGACTACCATGTTATTTCACTTCTAGAGTATCTAATAATTTTCCGTTGTTATATACATTGAGAGACTTTTGAATTGAGGGATAGATTCAGTTTTCAAAATGTTGAATTTTTAAACTTTTGGAACACAAAAATATGCTTAACACATCTTATATTTTGGAGTCTATTTTTTATTTTTAAATGAAGTATCTAAAAGTGCATATTAAAATACTTCTTCCTTCTCATTTTGTTTGTCCACCTTAAAAAATCCATGCTTTTAAGGGGCATCATTTAATGCATTGTCTTTGAATTAAAAAGTTATTAGTTTCCAAAATTGCCCATTTTATGTTAAACTTAAAGCAATGAAATATTAACTTTTCAAATAAAATAAACAGTATTACGGTAAATTAGGAAAGTGATGAAAACTGTATCTACTGGCTTTTGAAAGTAGACAATATTTTGGGACTTCTCGAAATTTAATAGTGAATGAATAATCTAGGATGGAGGGGGTATGAATACGATAGATGGTTGTGACCACCATTATATTTCAGGTTTGTAAACATATGTGAGCAGTCTATGTCTAGTGTCTTTCCTTTTAATCAGTCATACATTTTATCCTAAGTTTGTTTATTTGTAATTTTCTAAATAGAGAACATGGCAAAGGTTGAGGACTGCAAACATACTTCATGATGCTGTTCCTCATCCCCACGATAGAGTAGGACATCCAATGCATGTCAAGGTAAGAATATTTCCTCATTTTAAATGAATTGAATTTTTGTTTTATTGAAAATGTTATGAATTTGGTATCTGTTTTCCTTTTTCTTTTTTTAATCTTTTGATGTGGCATTATCATGAAAGTTGATGCTTTGAAGAGGTCAAGTTGAACAATAAATAAGTTTATGGTTGAGAGGATGTCTTATTCTCCAACTATTATTTGTATGAACCCTTAAACATTTATCAACATGGCTACTCTTATGAAATTAGATTGGGTAACTCAAAATAAGTCATGAGATGAATTAGGCAGCTGCTGGAAGAATGTGTGGCATAGAATGCTTGTTTTAGGAATGTAATATAGAACCTTTTAGCATTAATGCGTAATTAACTTTGAATATTCTGGAGCATAAAGCTTTGTGCCCTTTTTTCTTCATTGTAGCCATCAGTGGTAGAGCCAGCTAATTTTTTGGCAAGGGTGCCCCCCTGTGAAAATTCTAAAAATAAAAGGTTATATGTATGAAATCCTATATAGGGTGGGGGTTCTTCAAATCGCAAGGGGCCATTGCAACTGATAGCCCCAGAATCCTCTTCTTAAGTCTCATTTTTAGTGACTGTACAAGAGTAAGATGATTTAATCCTGGACCATGAGTTTTATAACTTGCTTCCTTTCTCTCTCCTTTTAAAAGTCCAACTTACCATATTCCTTTATTATTCCATGACAGCTAAGAATTTAAGACTGACTTTGCTTCTGCAAAAAATAAATGATGATGATCCTCTTCTCTAATGATTATCAGTCATCATTTGCTTATTCTTATGCTGAATCTCTCATGTACTTATTGGGATCTAGTTGTGTTCACCTGTCATTTTCTGTTGTAAGCTCTGGTTTCCTTGCAATCTTTATAATCTGATCATCATCATCTTTTATTTTTTTTATTTTATATATATATATATATATATGTACGTATGTATATATTCTTTTTTATATAATATGAAAAAAGTTTCATTAAATTGCAAACCAGATCAGATTCAAGCTGTGATGCAGCCAGCTTGATATGATTAAGAAGGATGTCTTAAGTATTTTTGCAGAATTACTGTTTATCCTGTATTGGGAAGTATTTTTGCAGAGTTACTAGTAAGTCTTAAATCTTAATGTGAGTCAAGAAAGCTTATCTGACCTTTTGGCTTCATGCTTTTGGAATTAGGGATTAGTTATTGTGCAAGCTGTCCTAGAGAATTCAGTGCTATAGAAGTTAGATCTGGCTAATGTAAAGCAATCTGTGCTGATTAATTTATCTCTATTTGAGAGAATTATTCTATAGCCCTACTTTGGATATGTGTCTTTTCATTTACTTCTATTTTCCTATTTCTTGCCCTTTATCAGTTCCAAGTTCCAACAGGTCTTTTGGGTACTGTGGATTGAATTATTTGGTATCAGAACCCGTGGGATTGACTAAGGTGTGATTTCTATGAAAATGGCTGGTTGAGGGCATGGTAGAAATCCTATAGAACAATCGACTGATCCCAATTCTGGTGCCTCTGATGTTGAACAGTTGAACAACCATTTCTGAGATTATCCTCATTTTGGCTGTACACCCTGGTATAAGCCTACTTGAAGCCATCCTCCACATTCTTCAATAAGATACAAAGAACATGCCCACTGAAGCCTCAATTTTGTCCAACACCCTTCTATCCCACATTAGCAGTATGTTCCCTTGCTGTATGCAAAGCTTGTACCGCCACCTAGTCTATAAAAGGGTTACCCAAAGGCTTCTAAGTTCTAAAAATATACTGCTCCATTTTATGAATCTTTTTCTGTTGTAAGCAAACTAAATTACATTTCTACTCCTTAATCACATTCTTCACCACTGCTCTCTTGTTGCGGTTGTTCAACCCTTGAAAGTTCCATATAATAATTCACAGCTTCATAAAGACAATTTTATTATGCATGCCCCCAGTTCTAAAAAACACTATTCACAGCACAATGGGCTGATGTCATCCTTTCATGCTAAATCGTCAAATGCACTCCCCAGAAACCATTCTAATAATTTGATCTCCCCAACTTCGCAACCAGACAATGGTGTGATTATTGAGGGGCTCGGTAATCGTGAGTGAAGCTTTCATCACCAAGCAGTACTCTAGGTTCAATTGCAAACCCAGAACCACCTTGGAGTTAATTGGGGTCTTGGTTGACCCAAGGCCTAGGTCAATTTCATGGTTCGGGGAAGGGATTGATCCACCAAGTGGACTGCCTGCTACTCTTTGGGTCTCCCTCACCACTGAGCTTTATCCCCTTGACTCTCCTTTGTTGAGATTTCGTTAGCCTGCTTGTCAATAGTCGACTCAACCTCATGTGTCATTCCCTCATTTTCCTCTGCCTTCATTGCTATCAACGAGCTTGTTTCCACAGTATCACTATTGGAACAAGCCAATATCCCCAATATATGCTCAAACACCAAGTTACCCAACAAAATGGTTAGTCCTTAAAATTTTGGGTCAGTTTTAGAATCCTTAGTTGCGTGTTTCGTTCCAGCAGGCTCACTTATTTTATTTGGGTTGGTCTGGTAAGCTAGATGCTTGCCTTCATGTTCAACTACTACCCATAATATATTTTTTTTAAAGAATTATATGCATGGATTCACAGTTTTTCTGGGGTTTAGAGGTTTGCAGTTGTACTTGTTTGCAGCAAACAGCCACTCTACTTTGTTTTTGCCCTTATGTTGGTAAAAGCGCAAAGCAATAGGCCTTTAACACCCTTTGCTTCTAAAGCAAAATGTATTTGCATAAGTGCATCTATGATGCACTTTTTGGAGCTTTTTCAACAACCGTGGAGCACACCCTTTTTTTTTTTTTTCTTTTTATATATATATATATATATATATATATATAAATATTTAAATAAAAAATCAGTTATTAGAGATTAGGGCTTGTTGCGATAGCTAGTGCCTTCCACCAAAAGTGACAAGTCGCAGTTTTGATAATAGGAATCAACCTCTCCAAACTAAATTGGGGGTAAAACTGTCTACCACGACCTATCTCAAACCCTGCAAAAGTGGGAGCTCTGTGCATTGGGTACGTCCTTTAAAAAAAAAAAAAACAAATCAGTTATTAAATGCAATCACGGGATCTTACTGGTATTAATATACACTCTTGATTTCTTGTACACTGATCAATTTTGTGTATGATATTATATACATAAAGATCACCCCGAACCTGTCCCACCACCACACAACACCATATGGAAAACTCCCAAGCCAATGACAAGGTTTCCCTTTTCCCGTTACGTCTCTCTCTCTCTCTCTCTCTCTCTCTCTCTCTCTCTCTCAATCCAGTGGTTAGTTTCTTTTTGTTTTTCAAAATTTTTCTTGGTCTTTGTAGTTAACCCCGAAATCCAAACCGCCCCATATTTTTTTCCTTCATCTTCCTAATTTCTCTTGAAACCCACTTTTTTAAATCTCCCTTCTCATCAAATAAGAAAATTACTCATTAAAAAACAAATATTTGTATCTTATCTATCAAATATCATGGTTGTGTATATTTTGTTAATCACAATAGAATTATATAAAATGCTATCTTTCAATTTTGTTGGATTAGTTGATCCTTCCCAATGGGATAAGAGAATTCTTATTATTTTGTTGCTTACTATTCTCTTTGCTTCTCTTAATTGAAGAAATAATTATTTGATTGTCGTATTGTCCAGTAATAATTGCGTCAAATTTACTAAATTATATATATATATATTTTTTTAAATTTGCACATTACTTCAATTAGGTTTGCATTTGCACTTAGCTCCTTGGCTCTAAGATGCATTTGCGCTTAAGTGTGGCCCACGGTTTTACCAACACTGCCATACCCCCCAAAGGAATGCCAACCTTTTTTGAACACTAACTACTTCCTCTGATCCAGCGGTAGGCTAATTCCAATGCCCATTCAAGGATAAAACTTGAAAATTTTGCAGAGGAATTACTTGCTGGGTCATATTTGATTCTATGGCCATAGCTTTCCAGCAATTTTCCATCTAGATGCCAATGGTCATGCCTGTTAAGGTTTTTCTAATGAATTAAGCAGAAAATGATGTGGGTCACTTCAAGGGGACCTGACCTCCATGGAAGAGAAGAGAGAAAGAGAGAGAGATAGAGAAAGTAACTGAATGAGTATCATTCATCAATGCCTATCTGTTACAAGTTTATGCCCCTTATACCCGTGGACCCTTCTAACTAAACCATGGTCCACTAACTACCTCCTTAACCACTCATCCCTTTATTAACCAATGTAACAATTATTAACCCATAGTAACTAACTATTAACCCATAGTAACTAACTATTTGTTACAACCAATACAAGCCCATCACACCCAATGATATAGACTCCTAACATTACCTCTCCCTTTTACAGCACCTTGCCCATAAGGTGAGGGAAAGAAAGTTGCAACTGATGTAGAGACTCCCAAGTTGCATCTTCAAGTGAGGCACCTAACCACTGCACCAACACTTTAGTTATGACTCTGGATCTCAAGGACTTACTCCTGGTCTGCAGAATTGCAACAGGTTCCGTATACAATTGCCCTGAATCATTTGCTGGAGGCAAGGTAGGTAAGGGTGTGACATGTTGGCCTAATTTCAACTTCAAACACGACACATGGAACACAGGGTGGAGCTTTGATTCTGGGGGCAGTTCCAACTTGTAAGACACAGTCCCTATTCTCTTCAGCACCTTAAATGGTCCAAAGTATCTTGGAGACAACTTCCACTTTCCTTTGTAAGCCAATGATTGCTGCCTGTAGGGTTGCAACCTGAGGAAAACCCAATCCCCTACTGCAAAGGACCTCTCTTGCCTATGTTCTGCTTGTGTCTTCATCCTGCCTTGAGCAGCAGCCAAATGATCCCTTAAGATGTTCAGAACATCCTGCCTCTGACTTAGCAAGGAATCTAGAGCAGCCACCCGAGTTGTGCCAGGAACATAACTGTGAAGCTTAGGGGGAGGAAAACCATACAAAGCCTCAAAAGGAGTTAGCTTCAAACTGGTGTGGAAGGAGGAGTTAAACTAGAATTCTGCCAAGGGTAACCAAGAAGCCCACTGATGAGGTCTATCACTGGTAAAAGCCCTCAAGTATTGTTCCAAGCATTTGTTTACTATCTCAGTCTGCCCATCTGTTTGAGGGTGATAGGTAGTGGACATTACTAGAACAGTGCCTTGTAGTTTAAATAGCTCTGACCAAAACAAAGAAGTAAAAGTTGCATCTCTGTCACTGACAATGGAAGAAGGCATTCCATGTAGTTTGAAGAGATGTTGCATGTAGAGAGAAGCAATTTTGGCTGCACTATAGGGATGTGAGACAGGAACGAAATGCACATACTTAGTTAATCTGTCCACCACCACCAAGATAACTTCAAACCCCATAGATTTAGTAAGGCCCTCCACAAAATCTAGGCTCACATCAGTCCAAGGGGTATTAGGAATAGACAATGGTTGAAGCAGGCCAGCTGGAGAAGAGGTATCAGATTTGATCGTCTGACAAGTATCACAATCTCTGATAAATTTCTTAAGGTCAGTCTTCATCCCTTTCCAATAAAAATCACTCTTTGCCCTTTGATAAGACTTTAAGAACCCCGAATGACCTGCTAAGGGACTGCTATGGACATGATGCAGAAATTGAACCTTAAGGGGGCAAGATGGACCAATGTAAAACCTTCCTTTGTAAAATAACAATCCATTCTGAAAAGTGAAACCCTTAGGTGGAGTCCCTGCCTGGACAGCAGCAATAAGTTGTTGGACAGATTCATCCAAAGAATAACTATCTTGCAGCACCTTCAACCAAGTAGGATCAGGGACTGTCAAAAGCATTAGGGAACTTGCTTTGGAATCAAAAATAGAAGCAGAAATAGAAGTAGACAGATCAAGAGCAGGTCCAAAAGTTCGTGATAAGGCATCTGCCACCCTATTATCACACCCTTTTTTATATTCCACCACAAAGGCATATCCCAAGAGTTTGGCAAGCCACTTTTGTTGAGATGGTGTAGCAATCCTCTGTTCCGACAAGAACTTAAGGCTTTGATGATCAGTCTTCACCACAAAAGGCCTACCCAACAAGTAAGACCTCCATTTTTTAACTGCAGAAGCTAAAGCCCTTAACTCAGTTTCATAAGTAGATAAATGAAGGTATTTATCTTTCAAAGCTTGACTGTGGAAAGCTATTGGTCTCTGATCCTGGATTAACACAGCTCCCAAACCCTTCCCTGAAGCGTCACACTCAATGATGAATGACCTAGAAAAATCTGGGAGAGCCAGCACAGGGGGCTGAGTCACAGCCTCCTTTAGCTTTGTAAAAGCTTCCAAGGCCTTATCATTCCAATGGAAGGAATCCTTTTTTAGGAGATCAGTCAAAGGTTTGGCAATTGCCCCATACCCCTTAATGAATTTCCTATAGTATCCAGTCAGCCCTAAAAGCCCTCTCAAAGCCTTGACAGAATCAGGTATAGGCCACTAAACCATAGCTGAAATCTTCTTGGAATCTGCCCTAACACCCTCCCCAGAGATGACATGACCCAAATATTCAACTTCAGTACATTATATTTTTTGAAATATAATGTAGTAAATTTAATAATTGATTTCAAATTTACTACATTATATTTCAAAAAATGCATGCTTTATTTCAATTAGGTGTGCGCTTGCAATTTGCCCCTAGGCTCCAGGATGCATTTGCACTTAGGTATGGCCTACACTTTTACCAACACTACGTCACTGCCATACTTGAATACTAATTAATTCATCTGATCTTGCATTACGCCAATTCTAGTGCCCATTAGAGATAAAACTTGACAATTTTGTGGAGGAATTACTTATCGAGTCATATATGTCAATAACTATAGTTTTCTAGCAATGCCATTTGGATGCAAATGGTCATGCCACTTGAAAATATGTTCACCATCCCCTACTTGAAGCTTCAAAAGCAGCCTTCTTTCCTCAAATGGAGTTTTTTTCCTCCAACCCCATGAGCTGTCATCTTTTTTTTTTTTTTGGTTGGTAAAATAATATTTCTTTATATACTTCATTCTGAAGTAATCCCTAATTCTGCTTCTGTGGCCGTGATTTCTTCATTCTCAATTTCCATCCTCATCATGTTGTCCTTTCTTTTTTATTTTATCTACATTTTAAATTTACAACATCAAATCAGGTGCAGAAAGGATTCAGTTTCTACTTACTGTTTTAATCAGTGTGTAAAGGAAGAATAACAAAGCATATGCATATCATACACTGTTGTCAGTGCAATTACATGAAGTACAGTAAGAATGCACCTCTTTGAGTTGCATCTTTAACTTGAAGTTTGCATTTGATCTTATGTTCAAGTATTGGTTCGATCCTCAAAATTGTGGTCACCTTTGTTGATATCATCTAATGCTTGTAGACATTGGTGTATATAAAAAGTAAATGCTAATGTGTAAGCAGGTGGCACGGAGACGCTTCCAGTCTAAGATGGATGCACCTTCATCTGGCTGGGTTTACTGTGGGTCACATAATTTCAGTGCAGCTGCTTGGGGACGACCAATTTCCAATTCAGGTAGTCAAGCCAATAGACTTGAGAAGGGCAACTCTTCTTTGGGTTTGAGGCTTCACATATGCAACTATGAACTTGGGATCATATTCATCTTTCCCCCAACAAAGACAAAGGGCGACACTGGCGAAAACTGTTCAAACTTGGATGATGTTGTTTTGCCTTATGTTGTGCCTGCTCCAAAATATGGTTTCAAAGATAGGCCAGCAACAATGCAGGCTATGAGGGAGGCATTAGCTGAACTTACTAAGCAAGAGAGAGAAAAATTTGCAGAAATAATTGCTACAGAAGAAATGGTGGAAGAGATCTTGGATGAAGAGGAGGCGGAAGCAATTGAGGAAACTAGTTATGTTGTAGAGGAGAAGGAAGATGAGAAGGTTTATGCGGAGCAGTTGTGGAGCCAAGTTGACTCATCACAGAGTTGCTGATGCTGAATAATTATTATTATTATTATTATTATTATTTATTTTTTATTTTATATAAGATAGAATTTCTATTCTAGCCTAATCTAAGTGTATATATGTATAAATCTCCTTCTTGGAAACTTGAATCCCGGCTCTTGTCCCCCACACTCCATAAGTATTTATATTTGTAGAGTGATCACCGCACCAAAGGTGCGCGGTGGCACCGAATAATTATTAAGGGAAAGAGTTTTGAGTCACTGTTGGGAGCATAATTCACTACTAATACTTAAGTTGCCAGTGATGTACGCATTATAGCTGTTTTTTTCCCGTATATATCCATCCATCTACATGTATTGTGACCTGTGAGAGTGGTATATATAATTTTTTTTTTTTTTTTTTTTAATGGTGGTACATACAAATATTAAAAATGTAACTCTTGCCCAATATGAAGTTCCACATACCTTCTTGTCTTTTCATATTCATTATTGTATACCCTGGTTATTGATGCACCTAGGGCTGTCCAACCCACCTAGCCACCCGCCTAACCCACCCGTACTCTACTGGCGTTCACCTGATCTGATTGCTTCGGTGGTCGACCGTGGGTCTCAAGCTCCAAAACCTTACGCCGGCAGGTTGGTTTCGAGTCTCCTCGTTCAAAACCCGTGAAACCTGACCCGTCCAAAGACATCAAATTTTGACGAATTCTCCAGCGATTTCGACGAGTTTTCAACTTGATTAGGCAAATTTCGGAGACCAAAACAATTAGATCTGGTGTAGATACACCAGATCCGGCGATTCTCGACACGATTTGGGGGACAAATCATCGGATTTGACGAAATCTTCACTGGATCTTGGCTGGATTGGGTGAGATCTCGCCGATTTTGGCCATTTTTCTGTGTTTTTCGTAGGGTTTCAGCCTCACCCAAAATAGATGCCATTCGTTGGCAAACCGACCAGCGAAACTCGACCCTCTTAACGGGTCGGTTGCGGGTTGAGAATCTACCCACCCGATCTCTTACGGGTTGGTTGCGGGTTAGGCGAAGGTGACGGCCCTAACGAACTCGTCAGCTTCGTTCACATGTCCATAAGCCCGAGCAACGGTAAGATAAGGTCGACAGCCCCATCTTAAAGCTGACAACATCACCTTTGGGGAGTCAAACACCTAAAGGTGATGACTGGAATGTGTAGACGAAGGTAAGAAGCTGACGGAAGGAAGCTGAAGGGAATAACAGAACCCTTGATGAATCTGACATGGCCTTACTTGGCTTACACACATAAGCATATAAGGAAATATCTTGCGCACCATGCTCAACCCTAATCAAGAGAGTCCTATAAGGAAAGAACTCTGCAAAATACGCAAATTAAAAAGAATCTCTTCTACAAGGAAACACCTTCTTAACCAAGGCGCGGATGTCAACCCTACACTACTATAAAAACCCCGAGACCCTCACAAACCAAGGTATGTATAATTTACCCTAACTCTAGCACTCTAAAGTTGTGAAAAATGTTAACTTGACCTTCGGAGGGTATTTGGCCGGCATCATACCGGTGCTCTCTGTTAGGTCTTCTCTTTTTGTTGTGCAGGTATTGTTTTGAGTGCGCAAGGACTGTGTGGCTCACTGGTGATGATGCAAAGTTGGAAAACCTTAAGTGGTGGGACATAAACCATGGCAGTCAAAAAGGCTGTAAGTGCATGGCTCAGTGTCTGGCAATGAATGCTAGTTCATTCACATTTAGTATACATTTATATATGTTTGGATGTAATTATATAAATGAATGAACGACTTATTTCATCATGGCAAGGTGAGAAACTTTTTTATTTATTTATTTTTAAATCTGATATATAAATTACGCTCCAACCTAATCTAAGTGTATATGTGTGTAATCCTCTCTTTTGTAAACTTGAACCCCACCTCTTTCCCCCAATCCCACAAGAATTTATACTTATTAGAGTACGCTAAGGATACGTTGTGACATGACAAATTTTAAATGAAAAGAAGATTAGGTCTTACAATTATTTACAAGACAAATTAGGACAAATTTTTTATCCAATCTAATTTGGAGGAAAGTTACCATAATCTACAATTTGATAACTTAATAGATTATCCTAGTATACTTGTAGTCATATAACCTTTAATTTTTTTTTTTTAATCACGTTTAGCCTATTTAATACTCACTTAGTACAATTTTTTTGGTCTTATTAGAAAATTTAACTTTTTAAAAGAACACCATTTAATACATTGTCTTTTACATAAAAGGTACAAATTTTCAAAATTATTCTCATTAATTTAAACTTTAGTGAAAGAGGGTATTGAATTTAACATAAAGTAAAGGGTATGTTAGGAAGTTTATATGTTTACTTTTCCAAGAGGATTTCATTTTGGGGCATCTCAAAATAGGATAAAGGTCTAACAATTTTTTTTTTTTTTTTTTTGATCCAAAAGGTCTAACAATTTAGAATAAGAGTAATTATATAACATGCTAAATAATTTAATGAATCATGTGATTTAGAGCCCATTTGGATAGGCTCTTCATAAAGCCTTGACATGCGTTTTAACCAAAACCTTGCTTCACGAAAGCAGCAAGGTTGTGTTTTTTAAATGGTAGTGTACACATAATTTTCGTAAAAGATAAATCACACGATCACAAAATAGTGTAACAAATTATCAACTTGTATTGATTTGTCTATATGTGAGTATAATCCTCTGTATAAATCTTTACAATGAAAGAGTACAATAAATTCCTCTAATTCAATCTCCAAGAAACTTTACGGTCCGAAGGGGCTATAAAGCTTGATCTTAAATCGTGCTTTGATGTCTCCAAGTTGAATGAATTTGATCGTGCTTGATTTGATGCGAGGGCTGTTGGCTTAATCTCGGATTGGATTAAAGGAGAATCTCCACTTTGATTTGAAGAAGTAGGAATAAACCTTGATGAACAATGAAATTCTTATGAACTTAGAGATGACACTCTATTTTTTGGCAAAGTGTTAGTAGGATTTTCTCTCTAAGTGTCTCCTTTTTCTTATATGAGAAGCCCTATTTATAGGCAACTTAATAGTATTTAATTTGGAATTTTCTCTCAGCATTTATTGAAAATTAATTATGAATTTAATTTGGTCTTTCATTTAATAAAAACTTTTTGTTCTTTTCTCCTGACATTGTCATATGGCTTTCTTCATTTGATGTCGTCACGTGGCTTGATTTCATTTGTTGATCATCCACATCATCAATTAGAGATTAATTTGATCATAAATATTTTATCATGAATAATCAGACAATTGTGAATACATCATAAACTTTTTGATGTCTACAAGTAGATTTTCACGTTTTAGGAAACTCAGCTTTAATAAGCCAGGATGGTTACCACTACTTAATGAATTGAAATAAATTCCTCCAATATGATTTAGAGTAAAACTTTGTACTTTTTTTTTTTTTTTTTTTGAGGAAACCACGTAAAATACTTTTATTCAGATAAACCTAATAAATCGGCTTGAAGTACATCATGAAAATGTGAAGGAATATCCTCCATCCAAACTAACAAATCTGGAATGCCAGCGGCATGTCTAGCCAGATTATGAGCTAAAACGTTACAATCCCTCTTAACATGAGAGTAATGTAATTCTTCAAAATGTTGAGATAACTGTTTGGCCTCCTCAATGAGCAATCCCATTGGTATTAGCAGGCTTTCTTCCTCCATTAACCCTTTGATAACAGACAAAGAGTCACCCTCTAGTACTGCCCTTTTCACCCCCACTTCCAAAGCAAATAACAGAGCCTATGCCGCTGCTGTTGCCTCAATATCCTCACTGCATAACTCCTGGTGTACCGGTTTTGAGCATGAAGCAATCACAGATCCTTGGTGATCTCTTATAACGACTCCAATGCCAGACTTTTTATCATGTGGGAAGACGGCTCCATCGAAATTAATTTTGAAAAGCTCCGATGGTGGTAGCTTCCAATGAATTCTGGTACTACGATTCTGCTGCACTGGAGTAGCCATAGGCAGTTGCCGAGCATGGTATTCGGCTAACCAAGACTTCGAGATGTGAGGAATTTGGTGAAGTGAGTCCGCTGGTTGGTTGAGACGAACCCAATTCCGCTGGTTCCAGATTGTCCAAGTCGTTACAGGAAAGACCTCTGTTTGATGGTTGTTTGTAATTAACCACGACAACAGCTCTTTGAAAGTCACGAACTGAACAGAAAACCGGAAATTCCATAGCTCCATATCCGACCACACCGAATCTAGTTCTGGGCAGGACCACAGGGCATGCAGTGAGTCTTCAGTATGGGCATGGCATTTGACACATAGAGAATCCGTTGAGATGGTTAGACGGAATAGTGCATTCTTCGTCGGCATAGCTTCACGGCATGCACACCAGAGCAGTGTTTTCACCTTGGGAGGAACTCGCAGTGACCAAACTCCATTCCACAGCTGCTTCTCGTCATTTGTGGATACTTGTGGTTCAGCAGACAGCTCGTCTTCCATTTTTAAGAATTTGTATCCGGTCTTGCAACTATATTGGCCATTGCTTGAGTGAGGCCAGAATAGAATATCCTCTGAAGCTTCACTGCTTAAAGGAATGGTCTTGATTAGCTCTGCTTCCTCTGTATTTAACAATCCGTATAGCATCTCATCATTCCACATCCTCCTACTTGGGTCGATAAGGATATCCACTTTAGAATTCTCAAAATCTGTCAAGGGAAAGGATAGTACTTGTGGAGGGTGTTTTCTTGGCAGCCAATGATCTTGCCAAATTCTGATTTTTTTTCCATCACCAACTCTCCATCTAGCCCCCCCTTTGAATAACATCCCTCCCTACAAGTATACTCCTCCAAGCATAAGATCCCATCCTTGACTCCTTGGCCTCCATAATGGTTGAATTCGGAAAAAACCGCGCCTTGAACACTTTGTAGAAAAGGGAGTTATGATTATGCAAAAGCCTCCAAGCTTGCTTTGCTAGTAAGGAGTCATTGAATTTTGCTAAGTCTCTAAAGCCCATGCCACCCACTCCTTTGGCTTTATTCAACTCATCCCACTTGACCCAATGTATCTTCCTACGATCTCCTCGTTGTCCCCGCCAAAATTTTTTAATCATGGTCTCAATCTCATTGCATAGACCTATTGGAATTTTGAAGCATCCCATGGTGTATGTGGGGATGGCTTGGATGACTGATTTTATCAATACCTCCCTACCGGCCTGTGAAAGTAACTTCCCTTCCCATCCTTGAAGTTTTCTCCACACTCGCTCCTTTATGTAATTGAAACTTGCTTTTTTCCTTTTCCCCACAAAAGATGGTAGACCCAAGTATTTCTCATATTGCATAATTTCTGGTACACCCCACGCCTCTTTAATTTGCTCCTTTAAAGCCCCGTTAGTTGCTTTGCTGAAGAACAGTGCTATCTTGCTTCTATTTATTTTTTGGCCGGAAGCAACTTCATAGGCATTTAACATCTCCAATACTTTGCCACATTCCTCCATTTTTGCCTTGCAAAAAAGGAGACTATCATCTGCAAAAAGCAAATGTGTTAGTTTTGGGCCTCTTCTACAAAGGGAGAAACTATGAATATCTCCATTCCCTTCTACTTTTTTGAGCAACCCGTTCAACCCTTTAGTGCATAGCAAAAAAAGGAAAGGGGAAATAGGGTCGTCTTGCCTAATACCCTTTGTAAGGTGAATCATTCCACAAGGTTCTCAATTCACCAACACTGAGTATGTAACAGTTTTAACATATAACATCATCAGATTTATCCATCCTTCATTGAACCCCATCCTCCTCATTATGTCTTCCAAAAAAGGTCATTCCACCCTATTATAGGCCTTACTCATGTCAAGTTTAACTACCATATAACCACGCGAGCCAGAATTATATCGTTGCAAACAATGTAATGTCTCAAATGCCACCATTATATTATCAGAGATAAGTCTATCTTTGGTAAAGGCAGGGGCGGCCCAACATAATTTGGGGCCTAAGGCGAAAAATTTATGCGGGGCCTTAAATATGTAAATATTAATTAAACAAAATTATTTAATACGAATCAAATTAAGGTTAATTTGATACATTAAATACATAAATAATACCAACTAGACTAATGTTAATTTCATATAGAGAATTGAATATCATAGTTGAATTATAAATATTAGTAAAAATAAATAAAAATATATTGCGATTGAAAAAGATATTTTATTTTTGGATATAAGACGATGCATAGTTAAATAAAATTGTAATCTAATTTTTAATTTTATATTTTGATTTTAAGAGAGAGAGAGAGAGATTGATATTATTTGGTGTATGGTTTTGTAGGATATTAGTTTACAAAAATCAAAGTCTCAAACTATTAGGGGAGATTAATCTATAATTGATGATTTAACACATTTGCAACACCTTTTTGAAATATTTTAGGGTTTCAATTGAGTTAAGATTCTATTGGTTTTGTACTTTGAGAGTCTTAATAGAAATGAAAAAGAAAAATGCGCTAATTAAAAGTATTATAAAATGTTCAAAATATAATGTGATATTGTCTCTCATTGATGAACTTCATCAATTTAACTAATGAATGTTTATATCACGTTTTTTGTGATTAATAACATGGCAATTTGTAAGTCAATAGTAAAATTTGTACATCACTAATAAAAAAAATGTACAACCTTTAGAAAATATATATAATTTTATAAAAATTTGGGACTTTAATTATGAAAAGTGGGGCCTTTTTTCCCAAGCAAAATTTTGTTTTTTGGTGGGGCCTTAGGCCTAGGCCTTGAGCCGGCACTGGGTAAAGGCAGATTGGTGTTCTGTGATAATTGAAGGTAAAACTTTTTTTAAACGGTTAGCTAAAACTTTAGAAAAATTTTTATACAACACGCTACACAAGCTAATAGGGCGAAACTGGTGGGCATATTCAGGGGAGTGTGTTTTGGGTATCAGTGTGATAAAAGTATGGTTGATAGATTGGGGCAAAGTACCTGAGTTTAGCCACATGAGAATGGAGGAGGTAGCATCATGATTAACTGTTCCCCAAAAGTGTTGGTAGAAAAGAGGTGGCATTCCGTCTGGACCAGGGGCTTTGAGGAGAGCCATTTGTTGCAAAGCCACTTCTACTTCATGTACTTCAAATTTTTTGCACAATAAGGCATTCATCTCATCAGTAATCACTAATTTTTTGCACAATGATTCACTATTATGTGGCGTTTAGTATAGGATAATATTTTAGGATTTCTAGCAATGTTGAAGGATTTCCACATTTGGTTATAAATCACATAAGAGAATTAGATGCTAGAGTATCTGGATTCTCGCTCAATGCTTTTTTTGTATAAAAAATAAAAAATAAAAGTAGATTTTAGAAGGTGGGAATCCACATTCTCATGCTTGATAAAGTTCTAACAATTTTACCCCTCGTCCCTATCCTTTAACTAATAGAAATAATATATAAAAAAATTATTATTATAAATTGACAATTTAAATAATTATTTTTGTATTATACATGTCATTTAAAAAATGTTATACTATATTTCTATTGAATTATTCATGATTTATAGTTTATATTTTGTTTCTCGTAATTTATTTGTAAGAGGAATTTAAAAAAATGATATTGTATTTACAAATCAAATGATATTTTGAGAAAAATATATAATTCTTATAAGATTCTTTAAAATAATCAAATAAGCATTTCATATTCTCATGATTTTTATTAGATTCTAAAGCAAATCAAACATAAAAATAATTACATTCCAAAACATCCAGATTGTCAAGCATTACATTCTCAAGAACCTAGACATCAAGATAATGCAGATTTTCCCATACCAAACACCACCTTACGTGCTTACTAGTGCCTGTTGTAAGCTAGAAAATAATACAATGTAAGTAACTACCAAAATCAATTGAATAGTAGGAATAATTCAAATACAACAAAAAAAGATAAAATAAAATAAGGAATCCATATTCAGTTTATGCTTTCGTGTATGATCAATTCATCTTTTCTTCAAAATCACACATCGTTAGATTTGACTAGTCAACATTTCCCAACCCTCCACCTGCCCGCTGATATATATAATATAAAAGTTCTAACCCACTGTACACTGCGCAAATTCCATTTCCTCTATGAAACAATATACAGTCCAAATTTTCCTAAAAGAAAGTTTGCCACGTTTTGATCTATTCTGCTTCCAATTCAATTGTAGCACACTAGAACATATCTTAAGTCATCGTTGTTGTGAAGTCGGGACCTACACCAGATCATCAAGATGGCACAAACTCTACTACCTGCACCAAATTATCAGATTCTCTCTCTCTCTCTCTCTCTCTCTCTCCAAGTCCACGATGTCAATGGGAATGGAAAAAAAAAATCATGTTTTGATTGGTTCAAAACAATCGAGCTACCAGCTGCAGCCTTCAAAGTTCGCAGCTGCAAAGCACTATAAACAACCAAATGGAGGGAGATATGATTATGTCAAATATAAATTTCAAGATGATATCTATTTTCTCAAATCATATATATAAGAGAAAGCTGAGTGCCTCATATTAAGCCAAGAGACATAACTAACTTTGCACAATATTTGTATTACAGTAATCATACAACTAAAAGATTTCTATAGACCTAACTTTGCACAAATAATAGCCCAAACTCTCTTCTGCCATGTAAACTTCGCATCTATAGTTTGAAGTTTCAACAAATTTCCCATAGATGATGGGATTGTCCAGAGTTATGTCCAACTTAAGCCAAGATACCTCAGCTCAATCATGTTTCCTATGGTACGGGGCAATTGCAGGTGGAACACACATTCAAGATCGTGAACATGAAACCCTTAGAAGCATCCTAGGAACAAACCTACAAGGCCACTTTGTGATATATCCACTTCTCTCTCTCTCTCTCTCATACACCTTTTTTATTTGCATGGCAATCTCCAATTAACATCCATGTTGTAGCCGATTCTAATGACAAAAATTTACTACTTCCACATTTTCAATACTTCTCATGTTTCATTGGCCAAGAATGGATGAACCATGTACTGAAAACTAATATTTGAAAGCAAGCATAAGAAGAAGAACATGTGAGAAATTAAGCATGGATGAAGAGAAAAGTGGTTTTTTTTTTTTTTTTTTTAACACATATTTCTGATAAAAACTTTTTTTTCCTCTGTAGATTATAAAGCAAGGCTTGATAAAAGGAAGTACAACTACCACATTAACCAAACATCTAAACAGTGGTAATTGTGTGAGTGCTCTTCTTAATCTTTTCAGTCAATTTAATGTTTCTTGGAAACCTATCTTGGTACAAGTTACATTATTATTATTATTTTTCTCTCTATTATGATTAAAGACATATCAGAAAAGGACTTAGGTTGTAAGTTGTATTAGTTGGCAACTTGGATGTTCATTTATTTGCTACTTTTCTGCTATGCTATCTTTTGTAAAAGCATACTTTTTTTCCCTCTATATCTTATAAAGCAACACTTGCCCAAAGGAAGTACAATGGCCGCTTAACCAAACATCTAAACAATGGTAATTTTCTGGGTGCTCTTCTTGATCTTTTGGGCCAATTTAATATTTCTTGGAATCCTTTCTTGGTACAATCTCTATCAAGATTAAAAATATATAACAAGACTACAAGAGTAGCTAGGTTGTGAGCTGTATTAGTTGGCAACTTGGCTATTCTTTTCTTTGTTGCATTTCCATTATGCTATCTTTTCTAAATGTGTGTTCAGAGTTCAGGACTGGTACATTTGGTTGTTAATGGTGACCATCTCAAATGGTTAAGGTGAGTAACCTCTTTGAAAAGTGTTTGATGGCCAATTGACATTCGGTATTTGTTATCTTCAGATTTCATTTTCGGTCCTCTAACTTTGCTTTCATTCATTTTAGTCCTCTAACTTTCAAGTTTATTCAATTAAGGCTTTTTCATCAACTTTTGTTATATGTTGTTATTTTTTTCAATTTTTCTTCAAATTTTTTAAATTAAAAAAATTCAATTAATGATTGAAAAATATTTTCTAGATTTTTTTTTCAGTCCTCTAACTTTCAAGTTTATTCAATTAAGGCTTTTTCATCAACTTTTGTTATATGTTGTTGTTATTTTTTTCAATTTTTCTTCAAATTTTTTAAATTAAAAAAATTCAATTAATGATTGCAAAATATTTTCTAGATTTTTTTTTTTCAAAAAATTTTAACAAAAGTTGACGAAAAGGCCTTAATTGAATAAATCTGAAACTTAGAGGACTGAAATCAATGAAAGTAAAGTTAAAGGATTGAAATGAAATCTGAAGAAACTTAGAGGGTCAGTTTTACATTTTAGCCAAAAAATTATGATGAAAGCCAAATAAATATAGCTAAATTGTTGCCAATAATAGAAAATAAAAAGAAGATATCCACACATAGGGTGGATTATAGGCTAGTAATAATAACAGCTGAAAGAGAGCTATCACATCTCATATTTTTAACTAGATATACAATATCATCACCTCCCTGACAATGGATTAAAATTCTAAAAGTCCAACCATTACCTGGACAAAAATTTACATTTTTCTCCAAATGTTGATGATACCATCTGCTAATGACTTCAGATTTCCCCACAGAGATGATTTCCTAGGAACTTCTGCATCATTTTTCTGCCTAGTAGAAACATCTCTGAACATGGAAAATGACACCTTGCCTTAAGATCCAACTCATAAGTGGTAAAAGGATAAAGAATTCATGAAAAAGAAAAATACAGGAACAGAAAAACAATCTGGCTTGTGTAAGATTCAAGGGCAAATAACATCTAAGATAGGAGACAGGTTCACAATAAAAAGAAGCTAGACCATTTTAGGTAGAAATAACCCATTAGGGCTTCAACGGTGTGCTTACACAACTGCTCTGAAAAGAGTATAAAAGGGACATGTACACAGCAGCAAATTCTTTTTTGGATAAGAAAATAACTTCATTGAAAAAGAAATGAGAAAATACAATGAAAACTAGGCACACAGGCAGTGTGCTATGGAAACATGAGAATATCTAAACTAACTAGCAGTGAAAGTACAAAAATCAAGTAAATCATGCAAAGATTAAGGTAGAAACCCTTACTTCACATTTTTGTGAAGGCAGCACCTTAACTAGGGATACAGCTATACTAATATGGTCATCAATAATTTACTGATGAGAGTACTGCAGACTTTATAATTGGAACTACATAAGTAACAGTATGAATTTCTAATGATGATGACAATTCAGAGAGAGAGAGAGAGAGAAGGAAAAAACCCTTACTTCACATTTTTGTCTAGTTCAATGGATCCTTGATCTTGCTCCGCTATAGACCCTAGACCATCAACATTTGGCAAGTTGTGATCAACAGCTTGCTCTTGTTTACCATCCTCTGCTTTTTCAAAATCATTGTGCTGAGCATCCTCCTTTTTGTCATCTGCAGGTTTCTCAAAACATAAGGGAGAAACTTCTTCAGCATTAACATTCTCAGATGGTTGTAGACACGAAAGAGAAGCATCCTCAGTTTCTTCTTTTAGCAGATGATTTTCCTGAGCTTCCTCCTCTGGTTTCTCTAAGCAAGGAGAAACTTCAGCATCCACTTTAAGGACATCGCTTTGTTTTGCATCGATATCAGAGTGACTACCCTGCAAGCAAATAAGAGATGCTATAAGCCATATAGAAGAGCTTTAGGAAGCACAGAAAGTGATATATACATATATGAAATTTATGGGGAAAAAATCACAGAAAATGCACACATGGCAGCTTGATTTTCAAATCTAGCACTTTGCTCTGAAAACATTTCATTTCATTTCATAATTGTGACTGTGATGATCTTGGGCATCTAGAAACAAATGGTAAGACGAGCATTGTTGGTCAACTTATTTCCAGGAAATGATACTACAAGCATTGTCTATAACACATTTAGCATCTTAAAAAAGCCAAAATTAATCATAAAATGGCATCAGGAATATCGCCTTGATAACTAGCGTAAAACGTGAGTGACTTTGAAGATGTACTAGTACATATAATTTGTAATTAAAACTAATTAACTCACCGGCATTGCAGGCTTTAGTTGAGACGACAGAAAGGATATAGTTGGAGTTCCTTTCCTGGTATCCGAGGAAGACAGTTTAGACTTGTATTGTAGCTCCTGAATGATTTTTCTAACAGTATAATAAGACCCACCCACTTGTTTAACTGCAAAAGAAGCAGTTGGGAATTTTCCACCATTCATTTCTCTATACCTGCAATTAAAAATACAATATATAAATGAAATCACACAACCGATATTAGGTTTAATTAATTAATTATAATAGTATAAATAAACCTAGGTCATAATTCGTATATAAACTCAAACAAATATTACAGAGAAAAAATGGAAAGAAAGAAAAGAGAAGAGAGAGTAGTTACTTGCTAACAAAGGATTCGACTATAGCTTGACGTTCAAGTTTGGAGAGCCTGGTACGAACTACTCTGTCAGAGTCAGGAACAGAGGCAGCATTGGAATTGGAATTGAAATTTCTACGCCACTGATCAATATTTTTTACTTTGTTACGGGATTGGTTGTTGAATTTCAAGGACTGGGTTCCAGCTGCTGCTATTCTTGCCATCAGATTCTTTCCCATGTTTGAAATCCACTTCCACACCAACTACATTTAAACTCTTTCTATTTCACTTTTCACTCTACAGACAGAGGAACTGAGGGTTTTAGATTTTAGGGTTTTACAATTTTTTTCTTTTTTTTCTCTCTTTTTTCGGGTTTTTATTTTTGATAAACTTTCGGGTTTTTATTTTAAGAAAGCAAATTGGCCGTACCGGTCGACGGGATATAAATGTAATAATTAAATTAAATTAAATATTCATCTTCCTTCTGCATTTTTTTTTTTTTTTTTGGCTAATAGGGATCTGGGTCTGGGTCTGGGTCAGACCTCACTTGGTCCAAGCCAGTCTCACCCGGCCCAAAAGTTTTTTTTTCCCTTTTTTTTTTTTATTTTTTTAATTTTCTTTTATTTTAAAACCCTTTTTTTTTTTTTTTTTTTATCAAAAAGCACATTTTTTAAAACAAATTTTTTTAATAAATATTTTTTTTCCTTTGAGACATAGATTTTCCTTTTTTTAAAAAAACTTGTTTCTTTTTGACAAAAATATTGTAATACTTACATGAAGTTTATCCATTCGTTATTATGTTTATTTTAATAATGTCTACCCGTAGTTTGGAAAGTTTCAATTAACCTATCTGTGGTGGCCTTTGTTAGACCATCGTAACGTTTCACCATTAAAAAACAAGAATAAAAATGTCTTTTCAATAATCTTTTATATCTCTTTCCTCCATCTCCTTTGAATCCGGAACTCTTAAAGAGACTCAATTATCCTAAAATCCTAAGATCAAAATTTCACAAACCCCATTGCCCATCTTCATCTTCTTCTACAAGTTCAATGCAAGTTCTTCTCCTTTTTCCTAGGGTTAGGGCTATGATTACAAAGAGAGAGGGCTTGAGTGGGATTCCATTTCTACTAAAAAAAGAAAAACAAAAAATCCAATTCGATTTGGAGTAGAAAAGGTTGAAAGAGCCAAAGAAATCAAAGGTTTTGCTAACCTCAAAGGAATATGCTTTGGCATCTAACTTTTTGTCTCTATTCTCTCTTTTCTTTTTCTCGATATGGGTTTTTTTATTCCCACAATCACAAACCAATTCTTTTATACTTGATATGAGCCCCAAACCCCATCAATTAATTTCTAGGTTTAATGGAATTGTGGGTTCAAGTTTTTTGGATTTGTGGATTTGAATTTTATGGGTTTAATGGATGATGGGTTTAAATTTTCTAGGTTTTATGGATTGGTGGGTTTGAATTTTTTGGGTATAATGGATTTATGGCTTCAAATTTTTTTAGGGTTGTGGTTTGAATTTCCTTTTGGTTTGATGTTTTTAGAAGTGCTTTAACGAGGTTGAAATCTTGTCATTGATGAGGCAAGGACTTGCTTCGATGAGGTCGAAATCATGCAATTGATGGAGCACTTGCAAAAGTCCGCTGCTCAACTAGAAATAGGACAACAAGCTTAACCCAAAAAAATTTGAATCAACCCAGAAAATTGGATTTTTTTTGCTCTCTTTCTATTGTTGGGTTCTTCAAACACAAACATACCTGTTAGATACAAGATTGGCCACCCAAAGTTTATCTCCTTGCTTGCAATTAGTAGAGTGGACTGATTCTTGAGTTGATCGAATGAGATTCGAATCATGATATGAGATTTGGGTTTGAAGATTTGTTGCTTAGATAAGGTTTCTATTGTATCTTATGTACTAAAGATGTTTATCTAATGACAATGGAAGATATGGATTACAAATATCTAATGAAGGCCACCTTAAGTGGCACTTTTCAAATCATAGGTAGACATTATTAAAATGGGCTTAAAACTCTTCATTTTTGTCCATTGACTTTTGAGTCTATGTGTCTAACAAAATACTTAGGGGGCATTACTTAACTTGATATGGAGTACTAAATAAGAAAAAAAAAAAAAAAAACATTCTTTATAACAGCATGAATGAAAACATTTAAAATATATATATATTTTTTAAATACTTCTTTCAAATACTGTTTTTTTGTTTTGTTTTGTTTTTGTTTTTAATGTTTTTAACTATAAAAGTGATGAGGTGGGTAACCACTACATAGCAAAAGAATCTCAAGTGGGTAAAATAACATTTTTCAAACCATTAATAAATAACATGAAATTGAGTCTAACCACAAATGAGTCACAAATGAGTAAACTGTAATTAATCCTTACTACTATTATTATTAGTGATAAACTATAAATTTTAAATTTTAAGGAGGTCAATTCTAAAATTTGAAAGGTGACCGTTATCCCAATATCCACTGGAATTTTCAAAAATTCCCGTGGGAATTTGTGGGCGTCTAGTTTTGGTCAATACAATTTGGTGATGATTTCTATCATGTTTCTTGTTTTTAGTTCTTCATCATAGAACTTGGGCTAAAGAGTTCATTTCTTTCTTTACATGAATTCATCGCCTCTATTCATGTAGAACTATTTAATCATAACAACAAGAACAACGACAATAATGATTATGTAAGTATGTAATGGAAAGTAGTTCTTAGATTCAAAATTTAAAGCATAATTTGTAACTTAGGTTTTTGGTTTAGGAAAAATCAACACTCAAAACTCAATTTCCATCACCCAATTCTCAAAATTTGTAGGCCCATCTCAAGAAAATTTGTTTGAGCTTTGGTTCTTAATTTTAGGGTGTGTTTGGATAGAACTTATTTTGCTGAAACTGAAAACTGAAAACTGAAAACACTGTAGCAAAATAATTTTTAAATGTGTGAATAGTGCTGTGAAACCCATTTTTAATGAAAAAATTGATAAAAAATAAAATTTATGGGTCCATGAACAGTGCACGGGCCCACTGATTGACAGAAATGTCAAAAAAACACGGCCAAACAGTACTGAACAGTACTCCACTGTTGCACTTGTCCCCTGAAACGCCTGTAGAAAAAATAGAAAAAAAAAATAGAAAAAAAAAAAAGCAAAACTCAAACGTGGATCCAAACCCACCCTTAATAACTCATTATTCAAAAAATTGAGCTAGAGTTACAAAAATTGAAAACAACTTATTGGAGTTTTTGAGAGATAGAAATTGAGTTTCAATGGGATATTTGTAAATCTAAGCAAATGTGCCCGCAGTTATAAATTGTTTCTATCAAGTTAGACCATATTTAATTTTGTTTGTTTCAAGATAAAATAATTTTCGAAAATGTTTTTCATATATATATATATATATATATATATTTTTTTTTTTTGGCTTACTTTCAGTAGTACTCTTTTAACTAAAGGTGTTCTTTCATTTTAAATATATAATAGAAAGTGGTAATAAATTTTAATCTCCAAATTCTATTTAATTAGTATGTGATATGACAATTTCTAATTAAAACAAAAAGATATTCCAATAAAAAAAATGACAAAAGGTAAGCCAATTTTTTTTTTGGGATGGGGCTTAAATATTGCCTTGGCGGCTTGGCATCCCCTCCTTGTGGTTAAGGAAAGGCTGTAAGGCATGGCCCACTCTCATAATGTGACTGGCAGTGTACAAGGTTTGGGAACGTATTCACCGCTGTATTTAGTGAACATATATAATTTTATCTCCTGATCAATTTCTTCTTCTTTTAATTCAATTTCATGATTAATTTCTAATTACACCAAAATGACACTAATTTTAAAAGCGTAAACCATTTTTGAAGAAAAAACAAACAAATGGATTTCATCCCCACTACGCTCACCCCCACCTTCTACCTTATGCCATCGTTACCACCTCTACACCACCTACAACATCCACTACCACTTGTTTGTCATTTTCAACCCGACCTGGTGCTACTGCTCGCCACCCACCACTGGCCACCATCTTTGCCACTTGCTGTCTACCACCACTTTCCTCCCCCTAACCACCACTGGAAAAATTTTAGGTAAACACTTGAAAAATATTTTTTGAATGACAACCAAACAAAAACCAAGTCATTTTCTTCAAAATGCACTTTTCACTAAAAATATTTTTCACAATCATTTTCCCCCAAAACAAATAGGGCCTTACCAATAAAACAAAAGCATTCCAAAGCATCCACAACATGGGCTTATCGCTAGATCATGTTAGAGAACTGATTGGGGCTTGGAAAATGATTCATTTGATTAGGAGAAATTGACATAAAGCTCTTTTTTATCAATATTACAAATATGCGCATATAGAATATTCAGAACGACCGAAAACTACCCTGCATGTTCTTTGTAGGTAATAATCACTCACATGGTCATGGTCATAACAACTTGCACCTTTCTTAGTCTTTTAATGGATAACAGGCTTGAGAGGTTGAGCCCTCAGTTTTGACAAATCAAGATGAGCATCAAGCTCCTCATCGAGCTCCCCAACTACGCTTCTACAAGATTCAAGGAATTTAGATTATAATATAGCATGTAGTTTTTTTTTTTTTTTTTTGGGAGGGGGGTAGGGGGGGGGGGGGGGGGGGGGGAAGGGAGGGGGTGTGGAATTCTTACTGAGGGAAAAAGAAAATGGATAAAAACAAAGTTCAAAGGTATTACATGTTGTCACCCCTGATTATGTACAAACCCAACACAAGCTGTTGAACACCTTCCTGCAAGTCAGAAGTGCGAAGTCAGGTTATGTTGAGAAAGAGAGAGAGAGAGGGGGGAGGGGGGGGGCAGTAAATGTGTAATTTGTTCCATTCAGTGAACTATATATAGAAATTCCAAATTCAGCAGAATACACTTAAAAAAAAAAGTCTACTGGAAAGAAGCTAATAAAGTTCTCCATCTGGTTGGCCAAATGTTGAGAAATCCAGTGGAAAAAAAAAATACTATATAAAATTTTTTAAATTCTGAAATTAACCTTCTCCAATTGACTCACGCACCATAGGAATAAAACAAACTGTAACTGAAGGCTTATCATAGTAAGGATACAAACCTTTGTGGAGTAGACACGCTCATGAGATTCATCAAGGATAATATTTGTAGCCTGGTCAAAGCCTTTTAAGACTCCCTAAATGAAAAACCAACTTTGTAAATACAATTAATACATCATTCATAAGATTTAGCAAGCATTGGACTAATATCATGTAACATACCACTATGTTCCGTCCATCATTTGTGATAACTGATATTGTTTCTGCACACAGGAAATAATTTTAAAATATAGTAAAGAAAATGAATAATAAATAAATGAAGCCCCAAACCATCTGGGCGAAAAGTGCAGGACAAAAAAACACTGAGAACTACCCAGGTCTACATCACTCTTTTCCAGTCTTACACAGGCACAGGCACGCGCGCACACACAAAGTTTACTAACCAGTTTTGAAAAGATTTTACCTCTTGCTTTTAAACACAACTAAAGGAGTAAAGTGGGATCCTATGAAGCTCCAAAATTAGAAGTTTAAGCAACATTTCTATTAGGCATACACTTCAAAAGCCAAGGTGCACCAAGTTACAAGTATGAAAAGCTTACAACTCAATACACTACACCTAGACTCATACCTTGACTAAAATTTGGTAAAACACCTTGTAGATTGTTATATATACATGAAACACAGAAGCAATAAAAAGGGTTTATCAGAAATTTGCTTACGATCTACAAGAGATTCAAGTCCAGGGCCACCTGACATTTTGAGGCTCCCAAAATCTATACGAGAGACTCCTCTACAAGATAGGTTATGAACCAATTTTCTGGAAAAAAGAGAGAAAAGATCGTAAGTTCCTCAATAGACAGTTTACATAAATTAATTAGAGCATATTATAAGCGCTATAAATGTCATGACCCAAACTATAATCCAAATTTGCAAGCATGAACAGCATGTTACTACTAAAGTTTTACTCGATATCAACACGAACTAAACTAAATTTGTACACAAAATACTATGCTCTTTATTTAATATCCAGAACATTAAAATTTCCCCAAAAGGTTTGATAACCATCAAATATAAAAAGGTTGTAGTCCGTGCACATGGCTCCCACTTCCTAACAAATACATACCAACTTTAGAGTTGAGCAAAACCATACCCCAAAAAAAAAAAAGGGTAAGAATGTCTAAACCAAACAAGCTCCTCAAGAACTCAACTAATGTTCCCACCGATTTCAATCAAATATAATTGGGAAGATATCATCCAGGTTCACACAAACTCAGAAATTTTAAAGGGAAAAGAAGACGAAGAAGAAGAAGATGAAGAAATGTATTTATGAAATAGATTCAATTAATTAGACACCAACAATAAAAAAGGAAAAAAAAATATAGTAATCCAAAGCCTTCTTCACACTGTCCATCAATGACTCAGCCTCAAATGATAACATCAATAATCCAGCCTTCCTCAGGCCGTCAATCATTCATAACTTCTTTGCTGGCAAGAGATGGGAAAAGAAAAATTCAAAGAAAACTTAATATGCCTTGATTTGAAATATATATATAAAATGATATTTGTAACATACCCAAGGTGGGGTAGGGGAGAATAAAACATGTCTCCACCCCATACCTGCCTCAAGTTTTAATATTAAGCCTTACCCTCTGCCCTGTCATCTGGCCAGGACGGGCAGAAATTACCATCACTAGCTAAAAAGCTCCATAAGGATTAAGTGACATGGGAATTTAATATGAACAAATGTATAATGAAGCATTTCATAGTTTGTGGATGTGCATACTAGAAAAATTTTTGGGATCTCAAACTCAGTAAACCTTGTTCATTTTTTTTTTTTTTTTGGTTAACGACACTACATTATATATATATAATCCATTCATCTAAATTTTCACAATATATCTCTCATGATTAAGATAACACAACCATTCATCAAATAATATTTCGGATAAGTTTGTAAAGATTTGTAATGCATCCAACTCTCCTCACAATGCCATCTACTCCTGGGTATCTCATAAAAAGATATCATCAACCCTTAAAGTTGGAATCTTCATCAATCATAGGGTGGTTGGCATCCACCACTGGTTGGATGTCACCAAACAAGGGATGTGGCAGCATCTCGCTACTTGGCGGCCAAAACAAAAATTTCCATGACAAGCTAATACTCTTTCCCCTACTAATTGAGGTTAGAGCATGCCATAAGACTCAACCATAAAACCTTCATCATACTTTGTCTCAAATTCATACTTTTCCCAAAAATTTGAATTTAACATACAAATCACAATATCCACTAAACTCTTTAAATATTATTTTCAGGAATTATGTAAGAATTCTTACATAACTAAAATAATATTCATCTATCAAAAGCGCATGAAAATGAATCAATTGAGACCTAGATCTCATTTCAATGAATAATAAGTTTTTAATAAATTCCTATAGCCTATTAAAAGCTCATATTACAAGCCCCTTAGCTGTAACTAAAAGAATTGAGAGCCCAAAATTGGAAGGGCTCAAACTTGGGCATTTACAATGCCTATCATATAAATCCCAGGTTATTACTAATAACTTTGTAACCAATAAAAACTCAAAACTTGAATATCAGAAGATAAAAATCTCTCTTAATTTAAGAAACTACTAATCCATCTAAAAAGTTTCCAACACATTTACATGCATCAAACAGTCACTGCTTGCTCCAAAGATTCACAAAACATTAAAAAAATTACATCATTCAAGGTTTATCAGACAATTACACAAATGGGGCAGCAACAGTAACAACCCTCTGCCTGCCAGATACCAAACAATAGGAACACGCCATAACCAAATTCATGCATGAAATTCAAATACCACATGGCACTCATGTAAAATTCTAGGTCAATCCAATTTACCAAAACCTGGAATTAATTCCACAAAGTTTTTCAGCCTTTTCAAGCTACTGCCAGGTTAAATTTCCTGCAGGTCAGGCTTCTTGAAGAATTCCTTTGACGACCTTAGAAGTCTCAAAATAAGTTGTAATTATATAGGGATGAATTCCCATAAATATACTAGTGGATAAAGTTTTCCTCCAAACTGGTTTGGAGGAATCTCCTCCAACCCATTACGTGGTGACTTATAAAACTACCCACATGTATTTTTACCAAGTCACATGACTCATTAAATAGTTCATGTGAGTAAAAGTATACACAGATAGCTTTACCAATAGCCATGTAGTGGGTTGATGGAAATTTCCTCCAAACCGGTTTGGAGGTAAACTTTTTCCTATACTATTTACAACTAAATAATTCAGCTCAAAGATCAGTTCTCAAGGATTTATTAAAAAACTCTAAAGCTAAAAAACTCAAATCTGCTCCCTGACAGATTTAGTTTTTGAGAGTTTAATAAATAATATACTCACAGACAGAAGTGTATTTTAACATGAAACTTGGTTCAAATTACAACTACACTTCCAAATGAATCTATACTTTTTACTATAATTTAAAATATATATGTATATATATTACAACACGTGTAGAAACTACCTGATGGACTGCGTTGTACACTAATATCCTAAATTATAGCCTATAGGAATAGGACAGAATTATCCTACTATAATTGTGAGTTCTATAGCACCTTAGCTAAACCAAAGCAAAATTGCTTACCATCTATTAGTAAAATCAACCTGAGTCCAATAATTTATATAGGAAACCAAGGCAATAACAGCTTGAACAAATAGCATGGAGTTGAAATATCAAAGCTTAATTTGTATAAGAAAATCGTGTAGTTGTTGTTTTTATTTGAATTGCAGAAATAGAAAATGTCGATTTATATAAAAATAATTATGGGTATGGGTAATGGGTAATGGGTAATGCGTTGAACTTGAAAGTTGAAAGTGTTAGGGAAAGGCTGATATTTTGTTCCACAAAGAACAAAAATGAAATACCTCTCTGTCTGTCACATTATATAAACCCTAGATATTCTCTCTCACACGCACAAATCATATTCATCTATATGAATGAATAAAATAAAAAGGTAAGCTTGAAATTGAAGAACCTAAATTTCAGAATCCAGAAAAATAAGGAAGAACAACACACAAAATGAAAAGACAGTGTGTCAATAAAGAAGAAGAAGAAGAAGCTCACTTCTGCTTTTGCGTGCGAGCAAAAAGCTACAGTAAATGCCCAGCGCCGAGTTTCCCCTCAGTCTCAACACTCTCTCTCTCTCTCCCTTTCGATTTTTGTTACAGCTAAAGCCTAAAGCTAACGGGCGAGAAGAAACCAATTCTGAATAATCTATATATATTAGCGGGCCAGGCCCAGGATAGAACGCATCATTGGGCTGGGTTCGGGTTTGTTTAGTTCAGCTACTCTTTCTTTTTCCTTTTTTTTCGATGGTTTCCTCCGATAAGTCAAAACTTAGAGTTAGTCATAAGGCAGCCAAAATTGGGAATTAAGCCTATTTTTCTAACTATATAGTTAGTAGGCATAGTTTCAAAAGTATATATTTTACTAACATTTTGAGTCTCAAAAACTCGATTTTGGGCTATAAATCGAGTCTCAAAGACTCGGTTTTCATGGTTTGATCATATCTGATGTGGCATTTTTTTCACGTGACGTCCACCTAGAAATCGAGTTTCTAAGACTCGATTTCTAAGCCAAAAAAAATTGAAGTCTAAGTCATGTAGAAACCATTCCCAGAAATACCAAAAAAAAAAAAAACAAATTTAAGAAATCCTAAAAACACAACAATCCCAACACAATGAAACGCATTCGCTATTTATTCAACAATAAAACAATTTTTCTGGATTTTTTTTTTTTATTTTGACTAAAAACTGAACTTGAAAACCCAAATCAGATCAAAGAGAGAAAGAATCCAAGGAGACCCAAATTAGATTGAAGAGAAAGAACCTAGAGACCCAAATCAGATAGGAGAAAGAGCTCACCTCAGAGAGAGATACTGATTCTACTCAGCTTTTTCAACCCACGACGATCTGAACCCGACCAACGGCTAGCCACGAGCACTGACGGCCATCCACGCTCGACCACACACGGCCCACGTCGAGCTGAAGCCACCCATGCCGACTTGAAACCCACCCACCCATGGTCCCACGCCGATCTAAGTCCACCCATTTTGATCTCGTTCTTCGACTGACTACAACCCATGTTTTTTTTTTTTTTTTTTTCTCTGATGAGAAGGTGTGTGCTTAAAACATTATACTTGTTTTGTAAAGGGTCTCTTATAAATCGAGTCTTAGAGATCGATTTCTAGGTGGACGCTATGTGGAAAAAATGCCATATCAGACGTGATTAGATCAAGAAAATCCAGTTTTTGAGACTCGATTTATAGCCCAAAATCGAGTCTTTGAGACTTGAGATGTTAGTAAAATATATACTTTTGAAACCATACCTACTAACTATATAGTTAGGAAAATGGGCTTAATTCCCAATTTTGGTTGTCATAAAGCACGTTTGTGGAGAGAGACGATGAGAGCAAATTTTGTTTGACGAAAGCCAAATTAAGACAAAGAATAAATGAGAGAGCAAATTTGATTCTATAACAGACAAATTAGGAGAGAGAAAAAATGACAATTGACACTCTTTTTCTTCTTCTTTTTTTCTTTTTTTTTTTTGGTAAAGACGATAGAAAGTGTATTATATCATAAAAAGTATACAACCCCATGCAAAATACCATGGGTGAGAGGGGCACCAACAACACTTTAATGCTGGGCCCATGAGCAACAAAAGAAACATTAAAAATAAGAGACAGACACAGCCATGTGAAAGGAAAAAAACAGGACATTCACGCTACTCTTTGTGCTTCCATAAAGCTTTGGTATTCCTCCAGTAAGCCTCTTGCTCCTTCCCAAATTATCTGTGGCTGAGGTTGGAACTGTTCAAAGTATACTTTATTCCTTGCATTCCATATAGCCCAAGCTATGACCGCCCATGTCTCTAGTTCTTGTTTGCTCAGTTTAGTTTGCATTTGCTTGAAGAGAAGAAAAAAGTCATTATCTCCATTACTGCATTTTTGGATTTTTCCCTTGATCAATGCCCAGACATTTCTTGCAAAGGGGCATGTCCATAATATATGAGTGGTAGTCTCGAGTTCTTGTTTGCACAGCTCACAAGTTTGTTCCACTCGCACTCGCCTACGATGTAGGTTGTCTCGGGTAGGCAAGCAATTAGAGCACGCTCGCCATATAAACGTTCATATCTTTGGTGGCACATTGAGGGACCAAATCACTTTCCATGTCCACGCATGAAGCCGAGCTGCTGAATGTTCTGCCTTGGGCTAGTTTTTCAAGCGAACCGCTACCTTGTAAGTTAACTGTACGAAGAATTTTTGTGCTCTATTTTCCATCCAACAAACAGAGTCATGAGAGTTAAGATTTTTTAATGGCAGTGACAGGATCTCATTTCGTGTTTGAGGGCTAAACATGGCATCTATTTTTCCTCGGTCCCATTGTCTTGAGTCTTGGTCGATTAGCTCACACACCTTTATATCTGGTGGTGCATCATTTAGTGGTACAGGGGTGTGAGACAACCAAGGATGCGTGAACACTCCAATACTGCGGTCATCCCCCACCTACCATCGTGAGCCCTCTCTGATGAGATCCCTTGCTGCTAGGAGACTACGCCAAACAAAGGAAGGATTATTCCCCAACTCAGCAAACATGAAGGAGAAATTTGGGAAATAATGAGCTTTGTAAACTCGGTAGAACAGAGAGTGGTTTTCATGTATTAACCTCTAGGCTTGCTTGGCCAGCATCGCTAGATTGAAAGCATGGAGGTCACGAAACCCCATCCCTCCTTCCTTCTTTGCCATGCACAATTTCCTCCAATTTACCCAATGTAGTTTCCTCTCTGCCTATGTTTATAAGATTTTGTTGAAAATGAAATTCTTATTCACGTAATGATTGATTACACAGCTATGCTTTTTATATACAAAAACAGAGCATCAGTTACAAACTTAACTGATTAACAAACTCTTAACTGATTAACTAACTCTCTTAACACAAACTAAAATTCACGTGCTCTCTCACGTGCAACACTAAAAGCCATATACAATAGAGCTAAACTACCTTCAGTTTATACACAGTGAATTATGCAAAACTACAAGTCGTTGCCTTCTTGTTCTAAGTCTGAATTCTGCTCTGAGTCTAACTGTTGTTGCTGCTGCATATTCCACTGCTGCTGCTGCTTCAATCTTTGACACTCCCCCTTAAGATGGACACCACTAGAATGAATATTTAGGATTCCCATCTTGCCAATTAAGATAGTAAACTGACTTAGATTCAAGGCTTTTGTCAATAAATCTGCCAATTGAGAATGACTCCTAATATTCATCAACCTTATAACTCCATCATGTACTTTGTTTTGCACAATATGACAGTCTATTTCAATATGTTTGGTGCGCTCATGAAACATAGGGTTAGACCTTATGTGGATTGCTGCCTCACTGTCACTGAATAACAAAGCAGCTTTGTCATGTTCTATATTTAGATCCTTCAACAAGTATAAAATCCAAGTCACTTCACACACAGCCACAGCCATTGATCTGTATTCAACCTTTGCAGTAGATCTAGAGACTGTATTTTGTTTCTTAGACTTCCAAGAGACCAATGAGTCACCTAGAAAAACACAGAAACCTGTAATGGACCTTCTAGAATCTGGGCAAGCTGCCCAATCTGCATCTGCAAAAGCTTTTATGTGCAGTGAAGTGTTTGATGGAAATAACAACCCTTGACCTGTCGTGCCTTTAATGTACTGAATGACTCTATATGCTGCCTTCAAATGAGGCTTTCTAGGCTTAGACATGTATTGACTTAACCTATGCACAGAGTAAGTAATGTCTGGCCTAGTGATTGTTAAGAACAGCAGTCTACCTATCAGCCTTCTATACATTCCAGCATCATGTAGTAACTCACCATCATCTTTGCTCAACTTCAAACTAGCTTCCATGGGAGTTCTAGCTGGTTTACAACCAAGCATTCCAACCTCATGAACAATTTCAAGAGCATATTTTCTTTGATACAAAGAAATGCCCTTTTGTGATCTTGCAACCTCCAAACCCAAAAAATACTTCAAACTACCCAAATCCTTTAGTTTGAAATGCTTGTCTAGATACACCTTAAGATCTTCCATAGCTTTAGGATCATTGCTATCATCAACATAAACTAGAAGAGCAATTAACAATCTACCATCCTTCTTAATGAATAAAGAGTAATTTGTTTTGGATTGAACAAAACCATGCTGCAATAAGGTGTTTGAAAACTTTGAAAACCATTGTCTTGAAGCTTGCTTAAGGCCATACAATGATTTATGCAACTTGCAAACCAATTCCCCTTTTGACTCCTTGGACTCCCCCTTGCTGTGCAAACCAGGAGGAAGAGACATGTAGACTTCTTCATGAAGATCACCATTTAGAAAAGCATTATTAACATCTAATTGGTGAAGACCCCATCCTTGCACAGTAGCCAATGCCAAAAACAGTTTGATAGTAACCATTTTAGCCACATGGGAGAAAGTCTCAGTGTAGTCCAAGCCCTTTTGTTGGGTATAACCCTTGGCAACCAGCGGTGCCTTGTACCTCTCTATGCTACCATCAGCCTTGTATTTAATTTTAAATACCCACTTACAGCCAACAACCCTCTTATTTGGTGGCAAAGGAACCACAGACCATGTATGATTTTGTTCCAATGCATCAAGTTCAGCTACCATAGCAGCTTCCCAATGAGGATCACCAACAGCTTGATGATAGAATTGAGGTTCCTTAAAGGCAGAAATGCTATTGCAGAAGTGAGAATAGCTAGGTGACAAATGTTGAGAAGAAACAAAATTAGAAATGGGATACCTAGTAGAAACTGCATTGCACTTGTAGGATTGGAGATATGGAGGAGGTTTAGACACTTTAGTAGACCTTCTAAGAGAGGGAATAGAAGCAGTAGGTAAGGCTGAAGGAATATGATCAGGTTGTAAAATAGCATCATCAACAATATTATTAGGTAAGTATATGGACAAATCCTCTGGAAGATCAAAAAAATGATCTTCAAGAATTTGAGAATCTGGACTAATAGTATGAGAATGGACCTTAGGATCATCAATAGGTAAAGGGGGGGCATCAGAAGTACAAATTTGAGATAAAGGATCAGAGGGAGAAGACAAAGTTGAAGATGGAATAGAGTGAAAAGGAAAAATTGACTCATGGAAAGTAACATCCCTCGAAACAAAAATCCTTTTAGAATGTAAATCAAGTAATTTGTAACCTTTAACAGCAAAAGGATAACCCAAGAAAACACATTTGATGGCTCTAGGATCAAATTTAGACCTGTTATGAGCCAATGTGGATGCAAAACAGAGACAACCAAACACCCTAAGAGAATGATAATCAAGGATTTTACCATAAAGCAACTTAAAAGGGGTTTTATGATAAAGAAGAGGGGATGGAAGCCTATTAATGAGATGCATTGCTGTGAGAATGCAGTCACCCCAATAGGCAATAGGAACATTAGACTGAATTCTCAAAGCCCTTGCAACACACAAAATATGTTGATGTTTCCTCTCTACAACAAAATTTTGTTGTGGAGTGGCAACACAACTATGTTGGTGTATGATACTATGACTCTTGAAAAAATCAGTCATTTGAAACTCAAGACCATTATCTGTTCTAAAAACCTTAATAGATTTATTGAACTGAGTTTTGATCATGAAATAAAAGGATTGTAAAAGAGGCCTAGTATCAGACTTGGACTTCATGAGATAAACCCAAGTTGACCTAGTACAATCATCAACAATAGTAAGGAAGTATTTGTGGCCATCAACAGTAGGAACTGAATATGGACCCCAAATATCACAGTGCACAATATCAAAAGGTAATTTTGAAATGTGATTAAGAAAAGGAAAAGGCAGTCTTTTGTGTTTTGCAAGTGGACAAATCTCACAATCTTTATTAAAAGTACAAACAACATCAGAAAGTACATTCTTTAAGGAAGAAAATTTAGCATCAAAGGGATGTCCTAATTTGAGATGCCATAAAGAAGAAGGTACAAAAATATTATTGATTACAGGAGATTGTGATTTATTTAAAAAAGACTTGAAAACAGAATTGAAGAGAGATTGAAAGGATGAACCGGAGTTGATTGGAGAGGTACAAGCATCTAAAGGGTTTTGCTGCAGCAAATACAACCCATCATGAACTTCACCCACACCAATCGTCCTCTAGCAAATAAGGTCCTGTATGAAACAAAGATTTGCTAAGAAAATAAGACAATAGGAAGAAGATTTTGTAATTTGACTGACTGACAAAAGGTTAAAGGAGAAAGAAGGGACACAAAGAACATTATGAAGAACTAAAGTAGCTGAAAGGGAAATAGAACCTATATGGGTTACCACAGCTGTTTCACAATTTGGAAGCTCAACATTAGTGCTAATGGTAGTAAAATTGGTAAACAAATGAACAGAATGCACAATGTGATCAGTTGCCCCAATATCAATAACCCAAGTATCTCCATTAAAAACTCTCCTATTCACTACTTGGGTAGAAAAAACAGAATGCCTCAAATTAATGCTTTCAAAAAGGGTCATACCTGACATATTGAGGACATTGTTAGACTGGGGAACACTTGCTTGGTGTGCTGCTTGAGATTCTGGATGAGTCTTGATCACATTACCAGCCATATGGACCTCCTTATTTCCCATGTTAAATTGAGCAGCTTGCATCTGATTGCCTAGGATAGCCAAGAACTGCTGACATTGCTCCTTAGTAAAAGGAAATTGATTAGCATCAATGACTGACTGATTGTTTTCTGCAAGATCTTCTTGAACACCCACTTGATTCACCATTGAACACCCACTTGATTCACCATTGAAGTCTTTCCTTTAGGCTTGAAACCAGGAGGGAATCCATGCAGTTTGAAGCACTTCTCCATAGTATGACCAAGTTTCCCACAATGATTACAGACAGGCCTATCCTTGCCCTTAGAATTCTTACCCCCAGAAAAAAAGAAGTAGCATTGGAACTTTTCACAGCAAGAGCAGTTGACTCAATGTAAGCATTAGAACTTCCCACACGCCTCTGCCTTTCTTCTTGAATCAACAAAGAGTAGGCTTTGTTAATGGATGGAAGTGGTTCCATTAACAAAATATGTCCTTTAATTTGAGAATATGAATCATTGAGTCCCATTAAAAATTGCATTACAGAATCTTGAAGATGAACATTCTCTATTCTTTGTGAAAGATTGCAAGTGCATTTTCCACAAGAACAAGTTAGGGTAGGCCTGAAATTCTTGAGTTGATTCCAATACAGCTTCAATTGAGTGAAATAAGCAGTGATTGAAGAATCACCTTGATTGATTGATGCAATATCCTTCTACAACTCAAAGACCCTAGGTCCATTACCTTGGGAATGTGTGTCTCTGAGATTATTCCAAATCTCCAATGCCGTGTCTCTATAAGTGATGCTTACTCTGATTTAAGGTGAAACAACTTTCATCAACCATGAACCAACCATGTTATCACAACGAATCCAAGCATCAACTGTCGCTGGTGTTTTGATCAATGGAGAAGATAAAGTGATTGTGCCATTAACGAACCCAAACTTATTTTTTGCAATCAAAGCCTTCTTCATAGATCAAACCCAAGCATGGTAATTTTCACCAATCAAGACCTCTGATACGAGCATAGCTCCAGGACTTTCAGCATGATGAAGATACAAAGGATTATGAATATACTCTACCAATGCTGGATCACGTTCAACCGAAGTAGAAGGAGAATCTGATGCAGAAGTTATGGACGCCATTGAAGCAACTCCAAGCTCTCAAGAATGAAACCCTAGAATTTGGGAATTTTTTAGAACGAGACTCTAGAACTTGAGAGAACCTAGCTCTGATACCATATAAGATTTTGTTGAAAATGAAATTCTTATTCACGTAATGATTGATTACATAGTTGTGCTCTTTATATACAAAAACAGAGCATCAGTTACTAACTTAACTGATTAACAAACTCTAAACTGATTAACTAACTCTCTTAACACAAACTAAAATTCACGTGCTCTCTTACGTGCAACACTAAAAGCCATATACAATAGAGCTAAACTACCTTCAGTTTATACACAGTGAATTATGCAAAACTACAAGTCATTGCCTTCTTGTTCTAAGTCTGACTTCTGCTCTGAGTATAACTGTTGTTGCTGTTGCATATTCCGCTGCTGCTGCTGCTTCAATCTTTGACAATGTTTGTCCCTACCAGTATTTGGCAAGCAAAGAATGTAAGGTTGAATTTATTCAACCATCTAATTGGCTTTATTCCGTGCCAAATTTGCTTGTAATTCAGCATTTAGTAACCCTGTATTTAGGTGGGATTGTTGTAAGGGTAGTGAGTGAGATAGTGTGAAGATTGCTCAAGAGTGTGCAAGAAAACAGAGTGTCGCAGCTGGGACTCGCGGGTGGACTCGCGGCTTCAACCCGCCAGAAGATGCACACGTGCCAAGCATGCTGGAAGATGAACAGTCATGCTAGCTGGAGCACTACAGGACAAAACAGGACAACTGGCCATACGGTTAACTCGCGACTGGATCTCGCGACTTGGTCAAGCCGCGAGGTCAAGCCGCGAGCCACCCCTGTTTTGGAAAAACCTGACGTTTCGCATTCCTCTTCACTCCAGTATAAATACCCTTTTAACCCACGATTGAAAGAGAGCTTCCAGAGAGAATTTTGAGAGAGAAACCCTAAAGAAAAACCAGATTGTTTCACCCACAATCTCTACCTTAGAGTCTCATCAAATTCCCTCACTCTCTTCCTCTCCATTGTCAAATCCTTGAGAGGCATTATACCAAACCTGGTTCTCACCATTATCATCTCTGTGAGACAGACGTTTGGAGTTCTGGGAAGCAGTTAGGAAGGAGCCAATATTCATTGGTTGATGCTACGGTGTAGTAGCGGAATCCGGAAAGCTAGAAAAGAAAAAGGTTCGGCGTAACCTCGTTGGAGCAAGAAGCTTGGAGGGCTTAGGTGCATTGGGTAGATTAGGCTTGGAGGGTCTATTGCTGTCCTTGTATCCCAACTGTATTTTCTAGTGGATTGATTACCGCTTGGAGGGCGGCGGAGAGGTTTTTCGCCGAGGTCTTCGGTTTCCTCTTCGATAACACATCTGGTGTTATCTCTGTGTTTGCATCTTCCTTCCTCTCTATCTCTGCCTTTACATTATCTGATGTGGTTTATTTTGTTGTGGCTTAGATAGTTGTTTAACCTATTCCATATTATAGCATATGTTAAGTTTCCGCACACTAATTGTTTAACATATTGCTTGTGTTGATTAAGTTGGTTTTTGGGGGTCTAAACGTTCAAAAGTGTTTTTGTACACGTTTTTGAACTTTCAATTGGTATTAGAGCGGGTACACAGCTGTTTGGTTTCATTACCATTGTGTGATCCTTGACTCCCTTTCTTTTTGAGATGGATAGGTCTCAATCCCTTAATGCACCTCCATATTTTGATGGAAGTAATTATGCGTTTTGGAAGGTTCGTATGAGAGCTTTTTTATGCTCTATTGATGAATCCATGTGGGATGCTGTTGAGATTGGTTGGGCCAAACCTGAGGCAGCCAAATCCACATGGGATAAGGCAGCACTTGCTGCATCTAATGCTAACAGTAAAGCACTAAATGCTATTTTCTGTGGTGTGTCTCCAGATGAATTTCACAGGATTTCTCACATTACCATTGCCAAAGATGCATGGGAGATTCTGGAAACAACTTATGAAGGCACGAAGAAAGTGAAAGATACCAAGTTACAGATGCTGACCACTCGGTTTGAGGAGCTCAAGATGAGTGAGGATGAGTCTTTCGACTCTTTCTATGGGAAGTTAAATGAAGTGGTAGTCAGTAAGTTTAACTTGGGGGAGAAGATGGAGGACTCAAAGATTGTAAGGAAGATCCTTCGATCATTGCCGGAAAGCTTCCGTGCCAAAGTGACAGCCATTGAAGAGAGCAAGGATCTTGACGACATCAAGGTACAGGAGCTGGTTGGTTCACTACAGACTTATGAGATGTCGCTGCCAAATCAACGGAAGGGTAAATCCCTTGCTCTAAAGACCACTAATGAGAAGGTGGAAGATCAAGGCTCATCGGGAGAAGATATGGTGGACAAAGATGTAGCCTATCTTGTTAAAAATTTCAGAAAGTTTTTGAAATTCAAAAACAATGGAAAATTTGATGATAAGAGAAAATTCCAAAATTCTGGAAGGGAGAAGAGGGATTTCAAAAGAAAAGATGGAAAAGAATCCCAATCCACACAAGGTGTCACTTGTTTTGAATGCAACGGGCATGGACACTTCAAGAAGGAATGTCCTAATTATTTGAAATCGAAAGGCAAGGTGTATGCCACGACATTGAGTGATTCAGACTCGTCCGATTCAGAATCTGAAGAGAGCTGTGATGGAGAAGGGAACTATTCAGCTTTCATGACTATTGCTCATGTTGAGTCTTCGGATGAGTTGAGTTTGCTTGTTCAAGACCTTGGAGAACATAGTGAGGATGACTCACTAGGAATTGTTGAAGAATCGGAAGCTAAAGAAGAAGAAAGCACAGCAACTCTTCAAGAAAATTACAATTCACTCTTGGAGAAGTCGGGTGAATACACAAGGGTGGCCAAGGCTGCTGTGAGAAAGATGAAGAAGGCTAAGGAGGACTACAAAAGTCTCCTAATCCGGTATAGGGAGGCCAAATGTGAGATTGAAACTTTGAATGGTGAGCTGTCCGAAGCTTACACTAAAGTGAGATTTCTTGAGAATGAGGTTGTGCAAACAAATGCAAAAATAGAGAGGGTCACCACCAAGAAGCTAGATGATGTTATATCATCTCAGAAGAGCTTTTCAGACAAATCCGGACTGGGATATACCGGAGGAAGTAGCTCAACTGGAAATGTCACTAAAGAAGTGAAGTTTGTGAAGGCCAAAGATCCAGTTGTAGCTGACCCTACTGGTGTGAAGCTTGAGGTGGAGGAGAAAAAGAATGTGGTGGACCAACGGATGCTGAATCATCGTAATCAGTCTGTGGGCAGGTCTGAATCTTGTGCCAAGTCACGTCCTCGACCACAAAGAGGTCCTAGAGGAATGTATGTGTGCCATTATTGCGGACTTCAAGGGCACACTCGACCAAATTGCCAAAAACTGAGAGCAAAGAACAGTGCAACTCCTCAAAGGTCAGGAGGACCAAGAATTGATAGGAGAACTTAGGCAAGTGATCAACCTAGAGAGCAAAATGGAGATCCCGGAATGATGAACGTGATGAAGATGATTGGTGCATTCACCAACTGCTTGGAAAGCTTCTCACGAAGGTTTGAAAGCCCTAACTCCCGTACCCAATCCTTTAAGGAAATCACCCCAAACGCAAGTGACGTGTGGGTGAAAAGGGGTACTCATGCATAAGCATTATAACATGTCCATGCATTAATACTTCCTATGCCTTGTGACTATGTTTGTTTGGTATGCTTGTTGTGTTTGTTCTTGGTTGTTTGTTTATTCTTCTTGTGAATATTTCTTAATTGTGTTTTATCAATCTTTTTGTTTCTTGAGTCAAAAATCCAAAAATTACATAAAAATTTGAAAATCAAAAAGCTTGATTGACTTTGTTGAGTTTTGTCTCAAAACTTGTTTTGCCTTGTACTTTTGTGCTAATGGCTTTGTGCATTTTCGAGCATTGCTTGTTTTCATGCACTCATATCACTATGGGAAAAATCTTGAAATCTATGTGATTGTTGTAAATAGATCTTCAAACTTGTCATGAATGATTAGTGAATGGTTATGTTGATCTTGAAACATGCATAGACTTGTGTCTATATATCTTCCCACTTTTTATTTTTTTTGCTAAAAAGAGCTCACCAAATGTAAATCTCCAAATGAAAAGAGATATTGAGCTGCAAAAGCCTGTCGCACATTCTAGTATTTGACTAGGAAAAAGGGTAAGCGACCTTATATTAAAAGTGAAATTTCATTCAAAAAGGGGCCAAAGGCCTGTTCTTCAAAGAGAAATGTTATATATCCCTCTCACAATGAGAGATGATTGCCTCAAAAGATCAAATGTTATGGCTGAAAGTGGAGTCAAATGAAAAGCTCCAAGTTATGTTATCAAGTTGTGTGGGAAGTCATATATTCATATTTCTATAATTGAGATTGGTCACATGATTTAGTGCTAATTGTGTATGCCATGGTTGAATTGATCATTGAAGCTTCACATTAGACAAAGGACTATCTCATTGTTGATATCCACACACAACACACAAGTTTATGTTCAATAAATGCCATATTCATTTGTGTGATTGTACTTGATAAAATGTGTTTTCACATGCTCAATCTTTGTTAATTCAAGCACAAAAAGATTTTTGAGTGTTTTAGGTGTTTTTGGAAAGTGTTTTGTTGGAAAAATCTGAAAATTTCAAAAATACAGTTTTGCCCTGTTTTGGCGGCTCAGTCGCGGGTATGTGAAGTCGCGAGCCTCAGTCGCATCTTTGCTGGTCATGTTTGGCGACTTGTTCGCGAGTGGAAGGTCCAGTCGCGAGGATCACTCAGAGATTTTCGCGGCTCAGCTCGCGACTCACTCGCGGGTAGACCTTCCAGTGGCGAAAAACACTTAGAAAAATTTTTCAAAATTTTGTTCTTGAGTGCTTTGGCGGCTTGATCTGGTGACTGAATGGCGACTTAAACCAGTCGCGAAAATCGCGTGTTTTGCAGAAACAGGAGCAGTTTTTTAAACTTTTTCAGTTTTTCCCTCGAATTTTTGTGACTGTTCATCTTCTCTCTAAACACTCTCCCTCCCAAACACTCCGTGCTCCCTTTTCCAATCTCTTGTGTTGCACTCTTGTAGCTCAAAATCGTCAAGTTACAGGTATGGGTTTTCTGTTTTACCCTCTTTTCTTCATGATTTTGTGCTTTTACCCTTGATTTTTCGCATTTGATTGTGTTTTTGAAATGGGTTTGTGTTTCGGTCTCTGCTCCTTGTTCTTGCTTAGCGTGTGGTTGCTGTTGCTATAGTTTGTGTTAAATTATTGTCATATGATTATTGACCTTCATCTTGTGCTTAGCTAAGTGTTTATTTGATTTCAATCTGATCTTTGAGCTGTTGAGTGATTTCTATTGGTTCGTTCTGAGGTTGTGAGTTTTACTGTGCTAGATTTGCATGTTCTAGTGTGTCTATCTGTGGGTAGCTTCTGTTGGGATCAATATATTGTTTGAGTGTCATATCATTTTTCCATTATCTGCCTCAATGTCATTTATCTGCCTTCAGGATAGTCTCACCATGTTGTTCATGTGTTTCCTATCCTAGGCTTGGTTTATCCATATGATTGAACTAAATAGCTTGCTGTTTAAGTTTTTTTTAAGTTCATTTGTTTGGTTGACATCTCTCTCTGTTTACTACATGGTCCTGACTGGTTCTGCACATATATTGCTATATGTTGTTGTGGCCTTTTCTGATTGTTCACAGATGGCTCCCTCACCTCAGAAGAAGAAATCTACTGCAAAGAAGGCTGACAAGAGATTAAAGATCGATTCTAGATTGTTTAGGTCTGTTCACCACTTTGAGAGATACAAGGATAACTTCTTGAATGCAGGAATCATTCAAGAGAGATTTGTGGATTTGGAGGACTTAAGGCAAACTTTTATTCCCAGTTGTTTTGAAGGAAGAGGATGGGAAAAGCTTTTGGGTGGTTTCCCTGTTGTGTGTGAACCCTTAATAAGGGAATTTTACTCAAATGCTGTGATAAAGGATAATGAATTGAGTTGCTGGGTGAGGGGTAAAGAATTTGTCTTGGATGCTCATGTCATAGATGATGCATTAGGGCTTGAAGGATTAGATGATGAAGAATTTATCAATTACAAGGATAGGAGTGTGTCTATTGAAACAATTCAACAAAGGATAGGTGGGCAGAGAGAAGGGAAATGTTTGAATACCACTGCCTTTCCAGTGGACATGAGGTGCCTTACCATAATCATGATGTTTAACCTCTATCCCATTAGGAAATTGACTACAATCAACTGTGCTAGAGCAGTCTTTCTGATGGATCTCAAGGAAAAGAACTTCATAGACATAAGTTCCCACATTTATGACACCATTGTGGATGAGACTAGAACAACCTCTAGGCCTAAATTGATCTTTCCAAGTTTGCTTATGAGGATTTTTAGGAGTAAAGGAGTTCCAATCCCTCAAGACATCAGTCCCATGTCTACACCCTCTGCAATCAACAAGCTTACCTGCAAAAGGATAAGTGTTAGGCTTCCAGGAGAAGAAGATGAAGGTGATGAAGGAGAGGCTGCTCCAATGGAGACTGAAGCAGAAGCAGCTGGACTTGCATCAACTTCAACACCTAGGAGAAGTGGCAAAAGACACAGAGCTTCAACCTCTGCAGACACACCTCCAGATGCTTTCCAGATCATTCTGGAAAGGCTTGATGGGATCAGGGCAGTCCAAACTGAGCACTCTGACAGGATGAGAGCCATGCAAGACCAGATTGATGTCTTGGCTGCTACACTTGACAGCTTCACAACTCAGCATGACAAGTGACCCTTTGGCCATTCCATGTCAAAAAGGGGGAGAAAGTTCATTGATGATTGAGAAGCAGAAAAGCAGCTCTTAAGGGGGAGTAATTAGTTGAGGGGGAGTAATGTGTTTATGATTTGGGTATTTTAGTGTTTTTATGGTTTTGATACACTGTGTTTTGGTGTATAACTGTTTCTAACTCTTTTCATATACTCTTGGTTTAAATTATAATATATGTTGATGATGTTATTCAGGTATTTGTTGGTTTGTACCCATATGCTTATGTAAGCTTTTAGGGTTATTGTTTTATGCATAATTTGTAGGCTTTATGGTATGTACCATGCTTAAGTGCAGCCTTTATGCTATGTTGAAATCAGTACTTTAATCTAAATGTTCTGCATTTTGGTTTATGTACTGTCACTCTTGTGCCCTTGTAGGATTGTTCCTAGATGCATATGCCTTGTGTGCTATGCATTGGTTGAGTGTTGAGCATACAAGTGTCTTGCCTTGTGCCTGTTAACTTGTATGTCTTTGTGTTCATTCCAAGTGTGAATGAGCACTGTGATCACTACCTTGTGGTGTTCACTTGGTTGATCAAGCCATGGTTTGTTTATTAACTCCATCTTTGCTTGATCTCATATTGCTTGTTTCATATGCATTTATAATTTTCTGCTTACAATGATCATGGTGTATTGTTGTGTTTCAGGAGTTTATGTTCATATGATTCAAGTGCTTCACAGCTTCTAGAGTTAGGTGTGAGTGAGTTTTGATCAACTGTTCCCAACTCACATGTTAAGTCTAGAGTCTGTTTTAGGGTTTTGTCACGGAATAGCCAAAGGGGGAGATTGTAAGGTTGAATTTATTCAACCATCTAATTGGCTTTATTCCGTGCCAAATTTGCTTGTAATTCAGCATTTAGTAACCCTGTATTTAGGTGGGATTGTTGTAAGGGTAGTGAGTGAGATAGTGTGAAGATTGCTCAAGAGTGTGCAAGAAAACAGAGTGTCGCGGCTGAGACTCGCGGGTGGACTCGCGGCTTCAACCCGCCAGAAGATGCACACGTGCCAAGCATGCTGGAAGATGAACAGTCATGCTAGCTGGAGCACTACAGGACAAAACAGGACAACTGGCCATACGGTTAACTCGCGACTGGATCTCGCGACTTGGTCAAGCCGCGAGGTCAAGCCGCGAGCCACCCCTGTTTTGGAAAAACCTGACGTTTCGCATTCCTCTTCACTCCAGTATAAATACCCTTTTAACCCACGATTGAAAGAGAGCTTCCAGAGAGAATTTTGAGAGAGAAACCCTAAAGAAAAACCAGATTGTTTCACCCACAATCTCTACCTTAGAGTCTCATCAAATTCTCTCACTCTCTTCCTCTCCATTGTCAAATCCTTGAGAGGCATTATACCAAACCTGGTTCTCACCATTATCATCTCTGTGAGACAGACGTTTGGAGTTCTGGGAAGCAGTTAGGAAGGAGCCAATATTCATTGGTTGATGCTACGGTGTAGTAGCGGAATCCGGAAAGCTAGAAAAGAAAAAGGTTCGGCGTAACATCGTTGGAGCAAGAAGCTTGGAGGGCTTAGGTGCATTGGGTAGATTAGGCTTGGAGGGTCTATTGCTATCCTTGTATCCCAACTGTATTTTCTAGTGGATTGATTACCGCTTGGAGGGCGGCGGAGAGGTTTTTCGCCGAGGTCTTTGGTTTCCTCTTCGATAACACATCTGGTGTTATCTCTGTGTTTGCATCTTCCTTCCTCTCTATCTCTGCCTTTACATTATCTGCTGTGGTTTATTTTGTTGTGGCTTAGATAGTTGTTTAACCTATTCCATATTATAGCATATGTTAAGTTTCCGCACACTAGTTGTTTAACATATTGCTTGTGTTGATTAAGTTGGTTTTTGGGGGTCTAAACGTTCAAAAGTGTTTTTGTACACGTTTTTGAACTTTCAAAGAATTTATGTGTGTTTGTCCCTACCAATATTTGGCAAGCAAAGAATTTATGCAAAGAATTTATGTGTGTTTGTCCCCACCAGTATTTGGCAAGCAAAGAATTTATGTTGTCACATATGGAGTTTGGCAGCTTGAATATACTCAGAGAGTATGTCGGTATTGCTTGTGCCTCTTAATCAATATCTCTCTCCCTGCCTTCAAAATAAATTTTTCCTTCCACCCCATTACCCTCTTTGTAATTTTTTCTTGAAGGTCTTTGAAGGTATTGACCTTGGATTTTCCTGTGGCCATAGGCAGTCCAAGATACCTTTCACATTCTGTCATTACCCTTGCTCCAAAAAGTTGTTTAAGCGAATCCTTGACCTCCTGTTTTGTGGTCTTTTGTTGGTTTATGGCTTGGCCTGATTCAGCTTCGTATTGCTCTAGCAATTGTAGAAGTCTTTGCCTTTTCTCCATAGTTGCTTAACAAAATAAGAGAATATCGTCAGCAAAAAGGAGGTGAGAAACCCAAACTCCATGTTGGCTTGATTTGATCCCTTTTAGCACTCCTGCCTCTCTTGCTTTCCTCAGTAGCGCTGATAGCCCTTCCGCACATAGCAAGAATAGGTATGGAGAGAAGGGATCTCCTTGCCTTATTCCTTGTGTAGGAGTGACAAAACCCTTTGGTTCACCATTGATTAAAATTGAGTAAGATGCCGTGGTTACTGTCTCCATTGCCAAGTGGACCCAATTAGGATCAAATCCCAATTTCACCATCATTCTTTGCAAGAATGCCCACTCAACCCGGTTGTAGGCTTTGCTGATGTCAAGATTTACAGCCATGTGCCCCTTTCTTCCCTTCCTTCTGTTTCGCAATCTGTGGAGTAGCTCATATGCTATAGTAGTATTGTTAGTGATTAATCGATTTGGGGCAAAGGCACTCTGAGCATCAGAAATCACATTAGGCAAGATAATCTTTAAGCGATTAGCAATAACCTTTGATATGATATGAGACACCACATTGGCTACACTAATAGGTCTAAAATCAGACGTGTTTTGGGGCATATTTCTTGGGGATTAAAACAATATGTGTATGGTTCATTTTTCTCAACATACGCCCTGAGTTTAAAACATATAACACTGCTACTGTAACATCATGCCCCACAATATGTCAAAATTTCTAAAAAAAGAATGGAGTCATACCATCAGGACCTAGTGATTTGGAAGGGTGCATTTGAAATAGGGCTATCTTGACTTCTTCAGAAGTGTATCATTGAAGGAGAGTGGCATTCATACCTGGAGTGACCAATCTGTCCATGAAGCCATCAACTCCCCAATTTTCTTCCACCATTGTTACTAAAAAGAATTGTGCTCACAACGTTATTAAAAATTACACTTGGCTACATGCAAAACAAAGGCACAAATGGAATTTGGTAATTAAAGTTTCTAATTAGGAGAGATGGGAGAGAATTTGGTGTTCAAAAATCAAATTAGGAGGGAGACAAGTAAAAAAAACAGAAAAAAAAAAATCAATTTTCCGTAATTACATTGCCAAATTAGGACAGAGGGTGAGAATTCAATGTTTAAAATATTGAATTAGGAGAGTAAAAGTAAACTATTTGGCTTTTACAAAGCCGAGAGAATTTGCCTTCAGCAATTGGTTTTGAAAATGCTCTTGTACTCACATGCAACATAGTGATGCATGCATGTAGAGAAATTTGTTTTCAATTTGCTCTTGCACTCAACATAGTACAAAATTGTAGAGATTCAATAATTCAGCCTATGAAAGAATCGACCTATTTAAATCTATCTTCAGTAATAGGCTGTGTGAAGAGATTTCTCCTCGTAACTGAAGCCCATCACACAATAAAAAAAAATGTGATAGAGATTCTCAAGCATGTAGTTTGTTAAGATTATAAAGTGTGAGAAAGACTGAATAGTCTGTATATTGATGTGTATAGAACAATGTACAATAGAGAGCCTTATATAGGCTAGATATGTGTGCAGTACAAGTAAAAAAGAGTAAACTACAAGTACAGTATACTGGGCTAAGCCCAATGGGCTAAACTAGTCTAAGCTATACACTAACATCCCCCCTCAAACTCGAGGTGGCAAAGAGGAAGCCAACTGGAGTTTGGATATAAGATCTCGAAGACGACTAGGCGGGTGAGTCTTGGTAAAGATATCAGCAGGCTGGTCAGCAGAGGAGATGGAGAATAACTTGAGATTTCCTTTCTTAAGATGTTGGCGAGTGATGTGGCAGTCGATCTCAATATGCTTAGTGCGTTCATGAAAGACATCATTATGAGCAATGTAGATAGCACTACGATTGTCACAATAAAGAAGAGTGGCAGTGGGCTGTGGAGCATCCATGTCAGCCAAGAGCCAGCGAAGCCAAACAAGCTCACAAGTGGTGTCGGCAAGGGCACGATACTCAGCCTCAGTACTGGAACGGGAAACCACATCCTGCTTCTTGCTGCTTCACGAGACCAGAGAAGTACCTAACAGGAAACAGAAACCTGTGATAGAGCATCGATCAGTCGGATCACCTACCCAGTCAGCATCTGAATAAGCATGAAGCTCGAGAGAAGATCGAGAGGAGTAATGCAGACCATGATAAAGTGTGCCTTTGACATATCAAAGAATCCGAAGAACAGCAGCATAGTGGACAGAACGAGGTGCATCCATGAACTTACTAACCATACCCACGGCATGTGAAATATCCGGACGAGTAACAGTGAGATAGATCAAACTGCCAACCAACTGACGATAGCGAGTAGCTTTGGATATAGGTTCACCGTCCAAGGGTGTGAGCTTTGCATTGTATTCCAAAGGAGTGGAAACAGTCTTGTTATCAGTGACACCGGCTTTGGAGAGAAGATCAGAAGCATATTTAGCCTGGGAAAGATAGTATCCATCAGAGGATGAGGTAACCTCAAGCCCAAGAAAATAGCTGAGAGTGCCCAGATCTTTCATCTCAAAATGCTGACTAAGGAAGTTCTGAAGAGAGCGGATACCTGCAGAATCATCTCCAGTAATAATCATATCATCAACATAAAGAAGAATAAGAGTGATACCAGCAGAGGATCGTCGAACAAAGAGAGCAGTGTCATGAGGACTCGAAGTGAAACCCTGCTGAGCAACAACTGAGCTAAACTTCTCAAACCAAGCTCGAGGAGCCTGCTCGAGGCCATAAAGAGCACGGCGAAGGCGGCAAACTTGATTGCCTGAGTGTGGATAGCCAGGGGGTGGTTGCATGTACACTTCTTCATGGAGGTCTCCATTGAGGAAAGCATTCTTCACATCCATTTGATAAAGAGGCCAACGGCGAACAGCAGCCACAGCAATGAGACATCTAACAGATGTAAGACGAGCAACATGAGCAAATGTTTCCTCATAGTCAATACCATACTCCTGAGTAAAGCCCTTGGCAACTAGGCGAGCCTTGTATCGTTCAACAGATCCATCAGCCTTGGTCTTGATCTTGTAAACCCACCTACAACCTACTACAGACTGACCAGGAGGCAAATCAACCATATCCCAAGTGTGATTCTTATGAAGGGCATCTAGTTCTTCATTCATAGCTTGCTGCCAAAGAGGGTCAGTATGAGCCTCACGATAGGTGTGAGGTTCATAGAGAGTGGCAAGAGCAAAAGAGCAATGATAATCAGTGAGATAAGGGGGAGGAATGCTTACTCGAGTGGAACGACGAAGTTCAGGACCAATAGGAGACTCAGGAGAGGGTAGTGCCACAGGATCCAAGACAGGCGGGTCATATGCCGGAGACAGAACCGGAGATGAGTCGTTTGGAGAGGCAGTCGATGCTGAAGAATCCTCCACAAGTTCAGGATAGAGAGGGAGGAAAAGATCAGTAAAAATGGGAGACTCTGAGGAAGAAGATGTAGGAAACTGCTGAAGACTCGTGAAAGGACGATGTTCCCAAAACTCAACATGACGGGAGACACGAAGGCGATGAGAAATGGGATCATAGCAGCGAAACCCTTTTTGAGACACACCATAACCAAGGAAACAACAGAGACGAGTACGAGGTTGGAGCTTTGTTCGTTCATGAGCAGGAAGAGAGACAAAACAAGCACAACCAAAAACCCGAAGAGAGGAGTAGTCAGGAGTTTGACCATAGAGAAGCTCAAATGGTGATTTGTTGTGTGTAGTTGGTGAAGGAATACGATTAATGGTGTGCACAGCAGTGAGTGCGGCCTCACCCCAAAAGCGCTCAGGAAGAGAGGCAGAAATGAGAAGGGTGCGGACAACATCAAGAATGTGACGATGTTTTCGTTCTGCACGACCATTTTGTTGAGAGGTGTAAGGACAAGACCGCTGAGGAAGAGTACCATGTCTGTCTAAAAAGGATAGGAAAGATTTATCATTATATTCTTGAGCATTATCTGATCGAAAGACTTTAATGGTACGATTGAACTGTGTTTCAATCATTTTATGAAATGTTTGGTAAATAGACACAAGTTCAGACTTATGGTGAAGTAGATAAATCCAAGTATACCGAGAAAAATCATCCACAAATATGACAAAATATTTAGATCCCCCCTCAGTGGGAACAGGTGCAGGACCCCAAATATCAGAATGTATAAGATCAAAAGGGGCAAAAGAAAAGGAGTCACTTTTATTAAAGGGCAATTTTGTTTGTTTGCCAAAATGATAGGAAGTACAATCAAATTTTTGAAACTGAACTGAACCTAAATGACCTTGAGAAGCTAATAATTGAAGACGAGATAAGGATGGATGACCAAGACGAGCATGCCATAGATCAGGTGAGGAGGTGGCAGTGGTAGCAGCTGCAGAAACAACTTGTGAAGGAATCTTCAAGTCATGAACCTCAAACATGCGACCAACCTTACGGCCTGTCCCAAGCACTTGACCCGTCCGGGGATCCTGCACATCCACACCATGATTAGTAAATAGAAGATCTACGCCTAATTCGCAAAGTTGACCAACAGAAAGCAAATTGAGGGATAACTTTGGAATATGAAAAGTGTCACTAAGGGATAAACAAGGAGAAGAGATTGTTCCTTTATGACTAACAGGCATAGGAGTTCCATTAGCAGTGTAAATGGTGATCGGATGTTCTAAGGGTGCCTTATCAGAAAATTGGGATTCATCAGGAGTCATATGGTTACAACATGCAGTATCAAAAAACCAAGGTTGTTTACCTGAGGTGACAGAGAGGGCAGTGGAAGTGCGGGATAAAACCTGTTGAACAACTGCCTCAATATCAGCCGTAGTAAGTGAGGAAGCCAAAGATGGACCTGTAGGAACCGATGGATCTGAAGGACATACAGCAGCTGCCTGAGGAAGAGAAGCTTTATTCTGCTCTTGCACAAATTTCTGTAGCTTACGACAAACAGAGATGTCATGGCCTTTGGCACGGCAAAACTTGCAGTGAATACCTTTGGAAGACTGAGAGGTGGGACGCCCGAAGTTTATTCGCGGAGGAGCAGTTAATGCAACAATGGGAGGCTGTGGTGAGGGTGTAGCCAATACATGATCATATGATGTCATGTGATAAGTAGGCCGACGATTCTCCTCAGAAATGAGCTCCTTTACTGCAGCATCAAGAGAAGGAGTAGGAGACCGGCTAAGTAGAGAAGCCCTAGTAGGCTCAAAATCCTCACGTAAACCCATCATGAAGTGCATAAATCTACGGCGATCCCGGTATTTGACAAAGAGCTCAATGTCCTTAGAACACACCAGTGGAGGATCTGCAGCAGAGAGTTGTTCTCACATAGTAGAAGTCTGAGAATAAAAATCAGAAATAGACTGACCTGTCTCTTGGCGCATTTGATAAAGTTTTGATTCAATGTGAAACTCCAAGCTTGAATCATTAGTGCAGTTATAACGATCGGCCAAAAATTTCCAAGCAGCCTCAGCAGTTTCAAGACGAGGAAGAAGATTATGAATGGAGGGAATAGAGGTATTGATAAACCAAGATAAGATCTTACTCTGAATACTCTCCCATTCCTCTAGACGTTCTTCATAATCATCTGTTGTAACAGCAGTCTTGGAAGACTCTTCAGCAGCTGTGGCTTTGGACTTAGGGTCTGGTACTGGCTTAGGAATTGAACCAGTCACATATCTCCACAGTTTACAACCCTTGAGAAAGACGGTCATATTCTGAGACCATGCATGATAGCTAGTAGGACCATCCAACATGATGGTGATAGGACGTATGATATCTCGTTCACTTTGTTGAGCCATAATGAAGAAAATGACCAAAAAGTGAGATTTAGATACCTCAAATGCAGAAATGGAGCCCAAAATCAGAATCTACGCGAAAAACTGAGCAAGACAGGTCTTGTTGAAAAATTTTGACTTGGTCAACGGTCAAAGTCAACGGTCAAAGTCAAAGGTCAAAGTCAACGGGCGGCCTGGTCAAGTCAACTGATGACGTGTGCTGACGTGGCGGTGTGACGTCACGATAGGGCTGACGTGGCAGTTCCAGAAACGAAGCTGGCGCGTGGGGCGCGTGTCAGCGCGTGGAGCGAGTGGGAGGACGTCTGATCCGGCGCGTGGGGCGCGTGAGGGAGAGTGGCAGCGCGTGGCGGCGCGTGGAGCGCGTGCTCGTGAGGCAGAAACTTCAGGCGGCGCGTGGAGGCGCGTGTGAAGTTGTTTCTGGCCGTTCTTTGTTGGGTTTTGCTCAGGATTGTCTGTTCTGTCACTCAATGCCTTTTCTTTGATAGTTGGATGAGCAGAACAATAAGATCCGAGAGTTGTTAGGACTGTGGGCGTGACGGCGGTGACTCGCTTCTGACAGTGGCTACTGGATGAAGGCGAGGGCAGCGGAAGAACGCCGGAGATGTCCACAGGAACCAGAAAGTCAGAGGAATGGCTCTGATACCATGTTAAGATTATAAAGTGTGAGAAAGACTGAATAGTCTGTATATTGATGTGTATAGAACAATGTACAATAGAGAGCCTTATATAGGCTAGATATGTGTGCAGTACAAGTAAAAAAGAGTAAACTACAAGTACAGTATACTGGGCTAAGCCCAATGGGCTAAACTAGTCTAAGCTATACACTAACATAGTTATAGAGAGTTATACAGAGATTCCAACGTACAAGGTAAAAAAGTGAGAGAGATTCTAACGATGTATGTAATGTGTGCATGGTAGTTAGGGATTAGAGGCTAGTTTAGAGAGTAGCCAACCTAGTTTGCGCTACTAAGGTTGTGCACCATTGATGGTTTGTGAATGGTTGACTCAAAGTTAAGTTTTTGAGTAAATTGAAATGAGAGTAAGCACAGAGAACATGGTTGTTTATGTGGATAACCCCCTTGGTTATAGGGTGAAAAACAATGATGGATTCAACCTTTGCTCTTAAGAATGATTCTATTTATGGTAAAAGAGACTATTTACAAAGATTTCAGAGCAAGAATACACATCTATTAAACCCTTTGCTTTTCTCACATAGTTCTTTCTTAGCTCTCTGTTTTTCATTTCTTTTCCATACACTCACTAATGGCCAACCCCCTCCTTTTATAGACCAAGGAGGCAGTCAGGGGCGGCGCTACAGCCTATTCAAGGGTTCAAATGAACTCCCTGACTTCAAATATATATATATATATATATATATATGTATTTATATATTATGCAGTTTTCCTATTAGTAACAGCCATCTATTGTAGCCAATAAAAATCTTTTTTATTTATTGAATAGGAAAAATCCAGAGGCGTATGCAAGCCAACATTTTGCACTAACAAAGGATGTTGTATGTTAAAAAAATATGCAATAATTTTGGCAAGAGTGTCTTTCAAGGCTACTTCCTAGTTTGCATCCAGGTATTATTAAATTAAGCCTCCCAAGTTTCACCATCTGTGTAACAGCAAGTTCATAACCAGTAAACTGAAGGAACCGGACCAATTTGACTTCTTGAATTTATTTCATACTTAAAATTCCCTCGTTTTCCATGCTTTGAATCATCTGAAGGACAAGGCCCTTTTGGTTTTGTTTTGTAAAAATATAAAATGTGGCAAATATTATGTTTATTTTTATTACAAAATGGTGTTTGGCTAGCTTAAGAATAAGATATTGAGATCATCTAAATAAAAACCGAAGCTTTAGTCACAAATTTTTTTTTGTGGTTGGAATTACATCATTCAAATACTTTAGCATAAGTTAAGTAACTTATCTCAATAGTCTTTTCCCCCCAAATGGCAATCAATCAATCAGACCTAACAGAGATGGTTTGGAAAATTCATGCAATGATTGGAAAATAGATAGTTTTCAGATAAAAATAGAATTTATTAATAACAAAGCAGATCAACTGACTATAAAGACAACTGGTTTATACTAAAGCCTACAACTGATTCATATACCTCTCTTAAACTTTCCAGCTATGTCATTGAGAAAGTCTGCATCAGGATGAACTACTACCATCTTCCTGCAGTTGCTCTGAAAAGAATAAATAAATAGTGAAGTAGACAAATATGAGAACATGAACTCAAAGAAATAGCAGAAGCAACAAGGGACAAGATAAGCCTTAGTGGTGTTTTAAGAGGTTTGTCCCACTGAGAAAAGAATTAAAAAAAAAAAAAAAAAAGGAATTGCAATTGCAGCAGGGTTTCAAAAGTTGTTTGTATGTTGATGTAGCATGACCATATGGCAATCTCATGCCACCTTAAGATTAGATTGTGAAGACAATTTTTTTTTTTTTTTTAAATTACAATAATTAATACACAATTTTATTGATAAGAGGAACCCCTCGAGTACACACAGGATGTATACAATGCTCAATAATTACAATCTAAAAGTAGTGGAATCAATAAATTCTACATCAACAATCAATGATTTCAGCTCAGTAACAGAGACCTTGACATCAATAAATGTATGGGTGTTTCTTTCTCTCCAAGTTACCCACATTAAGAGCAAAGAGGGATCATATATTCATATTCCGCATGGTACTCCACTTACCAAACCAATTCCTCCACCCACCAAGTACTTCAACTACCCTCTTAGGCATCAAGCCTGTAGTTAGACCCACATCTGAAGTATTTAAGAAGAAGAATCACAAGACTCACCTAATCAATTATTAATGGAAATTTTTTTATAGGGTGGGGAAAGGGGAGGGGGAGCGGGTGGGGGTGGGAGATTTAAATTTTCACAGTTTTAGTTTTGCTTCATCAAGTTCATGACCATGGACTTTATGGAGACTTTGTGTTAGTGGGGTAAATTGGTCTCATTAATTTTAGTGGTGCGATCATAAAAATCTTCCTACTAATGAAAATCTCAAGCATATGGACCAGTTACTAGGATTTTCATTATGAACCTTTTACTACCATTTTTTTTTATGTAAATTAACTCATGCTCAAAGACAGATTGACCCCACAGTCTCACACCGTCACTAATAGTCCATTTGGATTGAGGGGGAAGGAAGCGGAGTAGAATAGAGTAGAGTATAATTAGCCCAAAATTAGCTTATTTTTAGCCAACTCTACTCTACTCTCCTCCACTCTCCCTCCTTCTCTTCTTAATCCAAACAGGCCATAAGGATGGATTGCCAGTTGGGCTACAGCTCCCCAGGACCTTTACTATGTATGATATAGTTAAGCAAGTATTATCAAAAAAGCAATACGAAATTTATTGAACTTCAGCCACAAAATAAGAAATTCATAATAATGGGATTATTTTGTGCACAAGTTTAAGTGATGGATCATTCAGAGTCAATATCCAATTTGACCTTAATTTCATGGCTTGAATAACCAAAAAGAAAAATTAGTAAACAAAAATCAGTTAGATATGATCTGCAATAAGTTGCTTAATCCTGATCACCCCCACCCACCACCACAAGAGTAGAGACAACAATAGAGCCTAGACTTTCAGAAAGGACAGAAATAGTAAGAAAATCATCCTAATTAAAGTCATCCATACTTTCCCATCTTCTTCAAGAAACTTGCAATAATAAATGCTATCCTCTGATCAATTGGAAACTTTGCGAAAATTTTGATATAGAACCTCAATATAATTGGTATGAATGGTTCCATCACTTTACATGACACTAGAAGGACCTGAAAAACACACAAGTGAATGTCATGATGACAGACATCTCCTCAATAGCTAAAGGGCATGCTGCCAGAAAATATGAATAAGCAGAAATAAAAAAACTTGGAACACAAACACCTGGCGCATTATGTGCTCTTTTACCAACAGTAGCTGGTGCCAAAATTCTCTTCTTTAAACCAAGGTGAGCTCAGATCTTATTGCCAGACAAAAGGCCTGGAACACCTTTTCCATCCAAAAAGGAGAAGAAATCAATAGGGCCTTTGTTTGAGTAAAACTTTGCAATCACAAAGACATTTCTTTATTGATAAGTTACATACACACTAGGTGGATTTTGAACCCAAAACCTCATCCTCCACCTTACTCTTATAAGGGGAGAAGGTGCATTGAACTACAGCCCAATGGCTTTGCAGTCACAAAGACGTTAGTAAAACATGACTGGATATTTACTTGATTTTGATTAGATAAAATCCATATAAACCATCCACTTGCATGACCTAATTCTTACTTTGACCACTATATCTTTTCAAAAACTCAATTTTTCCCCCCTAATAAAAGATATGGCATATGTTTCTATGAAATCTACAGGATGTCCAGTCAAGCCATTTACATGCTAATCTATAAAATGAAACAACTAGCTGATGAGCCAAATTATGCTGAACAAATGAAATTAATATGCAGAGGAGATAGAAACTGAAATTAAATGTGCATATATAGGACTAAAATAATGGACAGAATAAAACCACAACAGTAGCAGGGACTACACCAACTGGACTAGGAACCAACACTATCAGGACCATAATTTAAAATAAACCACAGAAAACAGGACTAATTGTAAGATGACACTGTTGATCATGTGATGGAATGCAATCCAAAAAGACTAATTATTGAAAATTGAAGAACAATATATACACACACACACCACCATACATTATAAAGAGTTGAAAGCACTGTCCTACAGTCTTCTTCTCCAGTATGACCTCCAAATCTCTCACGGTTGAACCACCCAATATTCATGTAAAGTTGTCATGAAAGTTCAAGAGATATGGAACCACCTATACAGTTAATAAAGAGCCATTAAAACTGAATTTGGATTTGATAAATACATACATAAATACATATGCGCACACGTATTTGTAAGTATGTGTGTATACACACACACATAATTGCAGGGAAAAAGAGCAGCTGAAACAAGGACAAGAACAAAATTTTCTAGAAGACAATACACCTTCAACAATTTAGAACTCATATATAGCAAATTTAATGCATCAATACAAGTAGGCACACAGAGATTCTGCATGTGGGGTGGGAGAATAATTTAACATGTCAAACCAATGAATATATTTTTATTTTTATTTTTTTACAGGTCATTGTATTTTATTACAGGAATAGACTACTCAGTGCGCATGAAAAAAAGAAAAGAAAAAGGCACACGCACACGCACACGCACACACAAAATAGCCTCAAAGAATTACATCAAAATTATTAAAATTTTTTTTAAAGCCAATAAAAACTATTTCAGATGGTTCAACTGGCTTTAACTGTTTCTAAAATATACTAACAGTAACCTAAGCACAACGCAAACTCAACTAAACCCAGTGCTAGACCTGACATACTAGGACAAGTATTTTTGAAGGTAAAATTAGGAGGCAAAACGTGGCACCAATATGTTGCATATGTTCACTAAGTAACATAACTTAACACAATAAATTATTCTCTAAAAGTAATAAACTTAATTGACTAAAAATGAAGCGCAAGCATAAGTGTGTGTTTTTGCGTGTATTTGCACAAACCTACATATATATGTACACACATATTTATATGAACTTAGCATCATAGTTTGTGAAAGTATGGGAACAATTAGTGCACCACAAAGCAATTTTAAAATCAACCTGATATGATTAAAAATTTTCCCACTCAAGAACTGTTATAATAATAGCATCTTTCAGCTACTTCCATGATTTCTCACATAAAACATTCCATAATACTGAAATTAGTTTGAGAGTAAAAACTATGATTTGGGCCTTAAAAGGCTTTGCAAGACAGTTCACACAAATTAAACCATAATTTTTCTGCTCAATCTACAGAATGCCACACGATTTTAAATTCTCACTCAAATGCTAAAAATAAAAGATAAAAATCACTATGCATGCTTGTTTTGGCAAGATATTCCCAGCATCCTTTCTTTTTTAAGTGCTTGAACCATTAAAGCAAGCTAACGTTAATTTGGAAGGGCCCCTTCTTTGAAAATGTACTCCATTTATGATGTTTCTCTAATTGTCCATTCCAGAAATACTTGTTTTGTCCAAGAATTTTATATACAAAATTAATTTTTTTTTGTTATTTTTTTATTATTTTATGGCTGTGCTTTATCAAATTTATTTCAATACCAACCAAAGTGTTCTTTAAGAACCTGAAAACATAAACACCATTTCCATACCAACCAGAATGTTCAGCACTTAATAAATAGAATATTGCATCACAACCAAAAAGAAAGTATAAGATATTTTGATGAAAATATTGGTCTATTCTCTTAAATATTCTTCTTACATGCATTTCTCCAGTAGTTTATCATGCCCTATGCACGACAATCAACTATTCTTTTAGTAGTACCAAAAATTCACTGCAGACTATGGTTTCTTGTGTTCTAAATACAATAACGCTTTTTTTTTTCAAGTGCTAAGTATAAAGTAACCATTACAGAACAATACCCGTGTAGCATGAAACAATGTGTCAAACATTTATAATGCACAATAATCAAAACATGAGAAGAAGAGAGGAAAACAAAAGGGGAAAAGGGGTTGGGGTGATACAGGACAGCCTAGGCTTCACCACCTAGAACAGTCCTACAGTTAACCTGAAAAAGATTAAATGCATTAATTCATGAAGCTAAAGAAGTAATCAACCATTAGAAATATGAGACACAATGAGAGAGATCAAACCCTAACACCAGAAAGCTTTTCTCAATGGAATCCATGACTAGCAGTTCCTCACCATCTTCACTAATTCCTACCAAAATCTACTTCAGCTAACAGCTCAATTTCTTGCATTTCCAGTCAATTGTGGAACCATTTTTCCATTAGCATTACAAAAGAACAGATAGAAGAGGTGTTGCCTTGAAAATCTGCAAGCATATGCTTAATGCTTTCACTACCCAATTCATTAAATAAATAAAAAAACTAATAATAATAATAATAATAACAAACAAGTTTGATTAACCAATTCACAAAAATAACAGACCTGAAACCCTTATAAACAAGACCCTTATCAAAAAGCTTGGGAAAGACCCACCAGACTCTCTCCATGAAGCTCAAGTCCTTGGTCTTGTACCCATCCTTGAAGTAAATCCACTGCCTCATCCTCCACACTATCTTGTCCCACTCCTCCACAGCTCCACATAACCATCAATCCATCAATATGAGATATAGGGTCTGTTTGGATATAACTTATTTTACTGAAACTGAAAACTGAAAACTGAAAACACTGTAGCAAAATAATTTTTAAATGTGTGAATAGTACCGTGAGACCCATTTTTAATGAAAAAGTTGCTGAAAAGTGTAATTTGTGGATCCGTGAACAGTGCACATGTACACTGTTCACAGTCAAAAGTTGCGGCTATTGTTCATAACAGTGATGAACAGTAGCGTTTTAGCGTTTAAAAAAAAAAAAAAAAAAAAAAGCTGAAACGTAAACATAAACGCAGCAGCTTCTCAGTGGATCCAAACACACACATAATATTTTCATAATTCAAATAAAATAAATGCTGATTTAACCCCAAAAAAAAAGAGTTTCAGACCTGGTGACAATCATCCTGCATTCTTAACTCCAAGAGCCAAAAAAAAAAGTTTCAGACCTGGTGACAATCATCCTGCACTCTTAACTCCAAGAGCCAAACCCAGGAACAAGCACATCAACCTGTGCTACCATTACGATGCATAGTGATAACACCATCTATTTCTTAGCACTTATCTGCCATTTTGTTAATCTATCAATTTTTTTTTTCTTTTTCTTCTCATCTTTCACTAATATCTTAGATGCCACAGTTAATGAGTTAAATACAGATGGAAACAAGATTATTGCAATTGGATTGAAAACAAAACATAAGTTAAACAAGGTGTCATGTGACTCTTGTATAAGTTCAAGATGCCTCTATCACAAGGTTTTTTTTGGATCGATGTAAAATTGCTTTATGAGCTAACTGAATCCAGAATGATCCTGAGATGAAACTGTCCCACAGCTAACTGAAACCAAAATAGGCTGCATCTCCCAGCTACCCTGCTTAAGGTTGTGGCTACACTGGTACATTCAAGACTTTTCAATGGTAGTTAACAAAACCATTTGAAAGAGGAAGTACCTATAAACTTCAAAGCCATCGTGCCTAAAAAATTAAGGCTATTAACTACATAATTTTGAGCTATAATTAATATCCTTTGAAATTTTTAGACTCGCAAATAATAAAGAGCCCAATATTAGTTCTATGGTCGAAGTAAATAAACAAACTCTCTTTTTTTGATAAGTAAAAGAGAGAGTTTAAAAAGCACAATTGGAAAATAAGACAGTTTCAATCCAGTAATAGGAAACAATAAAAGGTGAAAAAGCACAATTGGAAAATACATAATATTCACTAAGTAATGTATTGAGATGGTAGATTACAATATCTGAGATAGAAAAATTCAACCATCTAAAAAAAGAAAATTGATTTACAAAGGAATGCAACAAAGCAAATTGCTAACAAAAATGTTTTGTAGGTGTGAACTTCAACTGGCATAAACATCAAAAGTAAAGGAAGGTTGGCAACGAGTTGAAGGCTTTGAACCCATGATATCTCCCCAGGCACAGGATGCTTAACAAAGTAAATAAACTGTCTCACCCATCTAATTGCATCAGAAACTTGTGATTCAATAGCATTTTAGCTGTCATTCTCTCCAGTGGATTCCTCAAAAAGCAGCCAGCCCCTCAAGAAGTCTTCCGCTGCCTTTGAAATATAGCTTGGAATAGGTGGTGATTCACAAGCAACGTGAGATATAATGTCAGAAACCAATGCAGTGTCCCATGGTGGCTCTCCAGTGAGCATCATGAGCACTGTACAACCTACAGCCCAAATATCTGACGGCACCTCCTGCATGCCAGACTTCACCATTTCAGGAGAAAAGAAATCCCTTGTCCCCCTCACAGAAATCTCCTCTTTGCCAACCCAAAATCTGCAACTTGACGTCAAACCCATCTGCAATAGGCACTAACAGGATATTATCAGGCTTGATATCACAATGAACAAAGCCATGTTCATGCACGTGTTTTAACCCAATCAAAATAGAGCGTGTGTATTGGCAAACAAGGCAGTCGGGCATGGGAGAACCAAAAGCACAGTAACTTTCAATTAAATCCATAAGGCTTCCTCCCGAAGCAAATTCCAGAAATAGATTGTAGACAGTGTCCCCTTTCTTAGCGGCAGTGATATCTAAAGCAAAGGACTGAATTACATGAGGACAGCCAGTCAAAAAGGGCCTTCAGTGGCAGATTTGACAGCCATAACTGAGGGAAAGCATGTAATTGAGGGAATTTGCAGGATAGTGCAGTAGGGTGAAAGAATATAATAAGTTAACGTAGGTTTTTAAGGATTTTGGAAACTAGCATATCGTGTTTTAAAAACTCGAGATCGATGACAAAAATCGAGACTCTCAAACTCGAGTTCTACTGCTGTCGTGGAGTAATTTAGCCACATGGAACTCGAGCTTGAAAGACTCGAGTTCCATAGCAGTAGATTTGATGATGGAGAAGGAGAAAAGGAGAAGAAGAGAAGGAAAAGAAGATCCGGATCAAAAGAAGAAGAAGAAGACGACTTGGAGAAAACTGGATCTGAAGAAGATGAGCGATCGTCGATGACGGCGAAGAACGGCGAAGAACCCGTTGGCCGGATTGTCGATGATCGCGGTGGCAAGCAAACGGCGCATTGCGGAGATGAGCGTCGGCGAGCCGCGGTAGGTTTTTTTTGCCGGAATGAAGCGGAATTCGAAGACGACACCTTTAGGGCGGGTGACATTGACGGAAGGATCAGCGTAGACGTAGACATTATAGAGGTTTTTGGAAAGGGCATTTTGGAAAAACTGCTACTAGAGAGGGGCGAAGTGGAGGTCAGAGTTGGTGAGGAAGAGGAAAGCGATCTTGAGTTTCGGGTTTTTGGAGGAGAGGTGGGAGAATGTGTTGGAGAGAAAGGCGGCGCGGTTGAAGAGAGAGAGATTGTCGAACTCGTCGGGAGAGGGATTGGAACGGAAGGGTGACACCAACAAAACTGGATCTGAGGAAGAAGAAGATCTAGATCCGCCGAAGAAGGAACTCGAGAAAGACTCGAGTTCCAACTAGATATTCCATCTAGGTCAGCATAACATTCCTTGAATCTCAAGAGTTAGAAACTCGAGTTATAAATTGAACTCAAGTTTTAGAGTCTTGAGATGCTATTTTGTTACTTAGTTTGCAAACTTAACAACTAATGAAAATGTTTAAAAAATAATGTTAAATGAAAAAAAAAAAATTCCATGTAATTTCCAAAGTGGGTTTTGCAGATCTAGATCCGCCGAAGAAGGAACTCGAGAAAGACTCGAGTTCCAACTAGATATTCCATCCAGGTCAGCATAGCATTCCTTGAATCTCAAGTGTTAGAAACTCGAGTTATAAATTGAACTCGAGTTTTAGAGTCTTGAGATGCTATTTTGTTACTTAGTTTGCAAACTTGACAACTAATGAAAATGTTTAAAAAATAATGTTAAATGAAAAAAAAAATTCCATGTAATTTCCAAAGTGGGTTTTGCAATATACATAGAGACAAAGGTCCCTTTCCCGATGAATGACCCTCTAGACCACCACAACCCTTCCTCACTGTCACTCTCCATCTCCTTCTTTCTCATTCCCTTCATTACTCTAACCTAGGGGCGGCGTTACGTGCTGACCAGGGGGTTAAATGAAACCCCCTGACCTGGAATTTTTTATTTTTTATTATATATATATAAATTCTTTTATAGAAATTGTTTTAACTCCCCTTATATTTGAACACCCTTACCATGAATTTTGTTTAAATCTAGCTTAAATAAACTTGAATATGATAATTTTAATGCTACTTTCACAATAGAGGGTAAGTGACAAGTTGTAACAAGTTTTTATTTTGACCCACAACATCACTTTTTTACATTTCTTTTTTGCTAATATATCACCTTTTCCCCCCCCTACTTTTAACAACTTGCCACGTATATTTTGTTATGAAATTTTTGTGCAAGTGTTGCGTCAACAGCATTACTCTTAAAATATTTAATTTTATAATAAAGAAAAAATGTTTCAAATTTTTGCTCATTCGTTAAAAATAAATAAATAAATAAACCTTCTATCTAGAACTCTGGCTTACTTTTCCGTTAGACAACAATACGAAGTTGTTTTTCCTTGCATTTTTCTTCTTCATCAACAAAAAATTATGCTATCATTCCAACCAACTGATCTATATTTATATCTGTGATTTCTTTCTTCATTCTCTCTATCTCTCTTTCTTCAATCTATGTTTTCTTAGCTTTTATCTTTATTTGATCAAGTAGTTTTCTTAGCTTTTATCTCTGTTTGCTCTAATTCTAAGAGAGTGACTATGTGTATGGTTAAAAAACCATACACTTTAAAAGCAAATATATATATATATATATTAGTTTTTTTTTTCTTAGTTCACATTTACTCCTAGGCTATGTTTGGCAACATGTAAAATATTTTCTAAGTGTAAAATATTTTTAGGTGAAAATATTTTTGAGAAATGAAAATATTTTTAAGTGTTTGTTTGCATTCTGAAAATTGCTTTGGAAAATGTTTTCAGGTGTTTGGTTTTATTTTGAAAATGCTCTTTCTCTATTACTTTTTCACATTTTCTCAACTTCCAAACAAATTTTATAATAGAAAATTTCAATGTATAAACTTAAAAAAACCAAACTCAAAACAAAATCACTCATTAAACACTATCATCCTCGGTCAAACTGAGAGAGGGAGGAAGAAAGAGTGAGTTATTGAGGAAAAAAGAGAGGTAGATTGAGAAAGAGATAGAGGCGATCGGTCATGGGTGGGTTGATCTAGATGCGGTAGCAATGAGATCGAATGGGTGGTGGCGACGAGATCGCAAGTAGACGATTTGACCCGAATCGCATGCATGACGGTAGGGCTGTGGGTTGAGGATGACGATCTGGGCTTCATCGACGGCCAACCTCTTCGTGCTTTGGCTTGGGCTTGGCGTGACTTGTGAGTGATGCATGGAGGGGAATGGGGCTGTGTGATCTAACTGGATTTAGGGGTGGGTGGTTGGAGTTTGTGACTTTCCCTTCTAGCTCTTTCTCTCTTCTAGTGTGAGAGTTTGGAAAATGGGTTTTGAAGGTAAATGGGATCTATAAATGGATTTACGGGTGAAGGGGCTCTATTTTACAGTTAAAGGAAATAATTTTCAAGTTGACCATATTTTACATGTGCATCCAAACACACGTGAGGGTATAAAATATTTTCTCAGTTCCATTTACACCCGAAACAAACACAGCCTTAGTCCCACTCCTAGGTTTGTTATTATTCTTCTTTATTATATATTTTTATTTAATTAATATCACATATAAATATAATAAGTTATTATGCATTCAATGGTTGTTGTCTTACTGATCTTTAAACTATTAATAAATTTTTTAGACTATTACACGATATAGTTGTATTGTGTACTAAATTGTATTTATTTTAGATTATTGTATATAATATGGAAGTTGCATATACAAAAAAAAAAAAATAATAATAATAATAAATAATCATTTTAATTTTTAATCACTCCCATGACAAATTCCTAACTCCGCTACTACTAACCCCTTAAAAAAATTCCTAGGGCCACCACTTCTCTGACCATATTAGAAAAAGCATTCTAAAATCTTATGGTGGAAAAGATCTAATTGGAACAACAACGAAAAATTCTTTAAGGGTTCGAGAGCAATGGTCGAATAATTTTTTGAAACTATGCCACGCTTCGTTGTTCTCTTTCAAACAACGGTCACTAATCCTAATGCGGTTCAGATTTTATAATTTGAAAATTAAAAAAAAAATAAATAAATAAAGGCAGTTCGAGAAATAAAATAATAATAAAAAATGAACCGAAAATTGGTTCGGTGTTGGAAGACTGAGCCGGTTTCTATCTTCTGTAGTTTCTCTTCCCACATCTGATCTCAAAGACACAAACGGCCAATTCTGATTTACAACTAGGAAAACAGAACTAAAGTGTACCTCCTAGACTTTGTTTTTGACCGATTTACAACTAGTCTAATATAAATATAACAAAATAAAAAAGAGATGTTAAAAAAATGAGTAGTAATTTTGCATTTCAAAACCTACAAAAATGGGTTTTTTTTTTTTTGTTTTTGTTTTTTTTTTAAATAAAAAATTAGACGATTGTTACTTTAGATTGACTGACTATGTAAAATTTAGTTACACTCTTATTTATAAACTTTGCATGTCTCATATATTTAGTTCATAACTAGTCCCAAGTTTGAGTAAAAGATAAGGGTTGCACTATGTTGACAACTAATGTAAAATTTAGTATTATTAGTCCCTTTGTCAACTTTCATCAGTTTTCTTGTTTATGTGTTTAACAAAATAATGAAGAGACATTTTTTTTAAAGGGTTTTGTTGATGAATACCCTAAGGGCTGTAATTATACATTTAAAAAAAATAATAATAAAGTCAAACTGTACACATATTTAAAATTAAAAAAAAAAAAAAAAAAAAAACATGCACACACAGTCTCTGAATTTGTGCATTTACATGTGTATTTTATTTTTTGAAAAGTGCAATCTGCCATAATTTAGCAGTTACTAATTTTAACAATAACCCTTAGGACACTCGTTACGAATACTCTTTTTTTAATTTTTTTTTTATTACATGATAAGTTCTCTCTCCTTCTTTGGTATCAACATTGCCCAGATAGATTCTATCATACGTTGGGAAGTATACGTTAGTTCTCGGGTGGTTAAAGTTGGTTTCCCTCAACTCTCTCCACACTATTGTAGCAAGTTTCCTTTCTCCCCAAGGAAAGATGCGTTGTTTTCCAAAATAGCGTCAAATTCCTTGTTTTTCTTGTGCCTTTAGTGGTCCTATCTATTCTAAGAGTTCTAGTTTTTCTTTCTCTGTGTATTTTGATCTTGTTTTGTATGGGGTAATGCAATTGTGGTGGAAACAGTGGAACTGAGTTTTGTTTGTGATATAATTAAAGTCCCAATTCCCACATATCTCTTCTCTATCTCTTTTTCTCAGTAATTGTGTTCATTTTGCTGTGTTGTTTAAAGAGAAAGTTTCTATCCTTAGGTATTGTATGTTTTGGCACTTATGTCTAGATCTTATTAATCTAAATAATATTCAAGATTGGTGAAAGATGGGCTTTTAGAACCATTATTTTGTTATATTCCCAGTCAATGAATTCTATTTAGAAGATAATAAGATCTAGGGCTCCTTTTTGTAAAGGAATGAAGTTCCAATGACTTCTTTAAGTCAGTGCATACATAAAGGAGGAATAGGGCTCTTTTAAAAGTAGAATGTTCTAGAAGAAAAATGTCAGAATTTGTTGAAAGACAACTATAAAATACATTTAGAAATGAGATGGTTATATTAGATACACCACAAAATATTATTCTGTAGATAACTATTACACTGGTACAATGTCGTAGAGGAAGGATTATCAATTACTAAATAAATTCATACTTTTTGAATAATCTTTTGAAGTCATTCCACAAGGATATGAATTTGATTATCAGTCCTACATAAAGGTAATAGATGATATGAATATGGATTACTAGATCAAGGTTATGTGAATAGTATTAGATTCTATTTAAAGTCTAGAACTTGTAGAGGCGCCTATTGGCATTAAGCCTATTGTTTTCAAAAAGGTCTACAAGTAAGTGAGATTGATAGATTTGAAGGTGTAAATCTTCAAAGTCAAGACTAGGGGCGAAAGGATTTATTTAGAAAGAAATGGTTCGACTATGAAAAGATTTTTTCACCAATAGTCAAGTTTAACTCTATCTAGATTTTCTTATTCATTATATTTCATTTGGATGAAATATGGCAATGAATATCAAGAAAACTTCTTTTAGTAGCAATCTTGAGAAAGACATCTATATAATGTAACTAGATTTTTTCATAACAAAGAACCAGTAGTGTTTACTATGTAAGTTGCTTAAAGTCCATTTATGGACTAAAGCAAGCATCTAGATCATACAATATCATCTTTGATCAAGCAATCAAGTTGTTTGATTTTGATCAAGTATTAAAAGGCCTTATGTGTGTAAAAGCTATATAAAATAATAAATTTCTTAATGTATATTGATGACATTCTAATAATTTAGAATGATGTAGAGTCATTGTCATCAATGGAGTATTTTGTTGTCTAGTCCAGTTTGATATAAAGTACTTGAGAAAGACTAGTCACATGCTAAGAATTAAACTTTGTTAAAATCCAGAAATTAGGATATTGGGTCTTTCTCAAACTGCTTAAATTGATTAGATTCTAGACAAGTATAGCATGTAATACTTCAAGAAATGATTCTTTCCTTTTAAGTTTGAAGCTCCTTTATATAGGACTATAGTCCTAAGACATTTAAAAGAAAGAGCATATTAAGACGGTTCCATATACCATATCAATAGGAAGTCTTTATGCTATACTATATATTAGGCTAAATATTTATTTTGCGGTGGGCATGGTAAGCAAATATCAATTGAATCTAAGATCACTTATTTTAGTGGGAGTAAAGCATATACTCAAATATCTTAGGAGAATGAGGGATTATATGCTTGTCCACCAAAGTGAGGATTTGATAGTTACTGGTTGTACAAATATTGATTTGTAGTTTGATTGTGATTCATGAAGTTAGACTTCAAGATATGTGTTCATCCTAGGTGGTGAAGATACATGTTAAGCATACGTATTATCTCATTATAGAGATATGAATACGTGAGATGTAATAGTAGAAAAGATAATTTATGTAATAAATCTGGCTACAACTTGTTTCCAAACCTTGCCATAGAGTGAATATGAATTACCCTAAAGGAAATAAATGTCGGATATATGGTAAATTGTCTTTGAAGGCAAGTGGGAGATTGTTGGGGTTTATGCCCTAAAATCCAATTTAATGGCATGTCATAAATAGTTAAATTGTTTAATTATATGAGATTATTTATAAATGAACTAATGGAACATTATCATAGTCCTTGAGATGCATTGTATGTAATTTATATGATTTAGTTACAGAAGATATAAATCACAAGTTCCTTGTAAACTCAAAACATAGTTCGTAGTTGGTGATGAAATTGAGCGTTTCATCTGTGAAGACTATAACACATCAACTATGATGATTTGTCTTGATCATGGAAGTGGAGACTTCTAGTTGATGTGTTGATGTGTCTTAAGAGTTAAGATATATTGAACTAGACTGCTGTGAGATTAATTATTTAATTAAAAACTGTCACCTGAATAATTAATTTCACGACTTCTAATTTCATAGACTCTCAATCTTGAGAGGATAGTGAATCCGATCATGAAATATAGGTTATTTTGATATATCAGGAGTGAGATCTAATATTCACAGTAAAAACCTCAGTATGTTGGGTAACCACACGTAATGTTGAGGGAACACATATTCTCAAGATATTATCCATAATCTCTTTTTTAGAGACACGAAATATCCTCTTGAGATAAGTTTAATGGAAACTGGTTATTCAGGGCACCCACTTTAGTAAGGAGTTACTAAAGTTTATATTTATTGAAATTGGTTTTCAATAAATGTGAATAACTAAAAGATTAAACTGGGTACTCAAGGATAAAATAATTGTTTACAAAGTCACAGATCCTTATGACTTTGTTCACTATGGATATTTTATGGAAGGGTCAAATGATATCATTAGACTCTTGAGATATAATTTATTAATAAGGCCTAGAGTGCAATTATATTTATATAGTAGTATTAAATATAATTAATGATAACTTTAGACTTGTCAAAAGTTGACAAAAAAGCCCAAAACCCATTAGAGCTAGAGTCTTATTTGTTCCCTTTGGTCTCATCTCAAGCTACAAACTAAAACCCAATTAGGTGGGCCCAAAAGCCTAATCCAATTAGATAATTAGTTTTTATTTAATAAGAGTTATTAAATAAAGTAATTACCAAGGTAGTTAAAATGTACGTATGATAAAAAGAAAAAAAAAAACCAGTTTTTCTCTATAAGGAGAAGAATAAAGATTTTCTTTGAGAACCAACGTACATAAAGACTGATTGAGAGACCACACTTTTTGGACACCATGTGGAATTGGGATGAAGATTGGAGGTATTCTCAAGTCTTGGTTTTGAATTTCACAGCATCAAGGTACGCTTTTTATTCTTTATTCTAAAATTCAAGGTTACATGTTATTTCTCATGAATGAAGTAGATCTGTGATTGTTACTTCTACTATGTGTTTTGTATGAAATGCAAAACTAGATTTTCCAATAGGTTATAGGTGATTTTAACGAATTAACGGGATTATCTAAGAAAGAAGGTGGTGCAATGAGACCGACTCATCAAATGAAAAAATTTGTTGACATTTTGAATTGGTGTGGTATGAAGGATATGGGTTTGTTGGTTCAAAGTTTACATGGCTTTATCAAAAATTTGATGGGACTCAAATTAGGGAGAGGTTGGATAGGGCTTTAGTAATTGTGGATTGAATGATTAAGTTCCTTCAAGCGAAACTTTTCCATAGATCTACATCAGTTTCTGATCATCGTCCTTTGTCTATGTAATTGGTGAGGAAGCCAAAATCTAGAAATTCTGGTAAGATTTTTAGATTTGAAGCTATGTGGTTGAAGGATGAGAGTTGTGAGGATGTTGTTAAATCTGCTTGGGAAGAAGGATTACTTTTAGGGACTGAATTTCCTATTCAACAATACATGGCAAATTGTAAAACAAAGTTGCAACTTTGGAATAGAGATGTCTTTGGACATGTTGGTAAGAAAATTGCAGATTTGAAGAAACAATTATAGTGGTTGGAATTCCAATCCAATACTCCTGAGAATGTGGCTGCTATGAGATTAGATAAGGAAGATTCTATGTGGCATCAACGATCTAGACTGAATTGGATTCAAGCAGGGGACCGAAATACAACCTTTTTTCACTCTAAGGCATCATCATGCTTTCAAAGAAATACAATAGATGGATTGTTTGACCAAGATAATGTTTGGAAGAATGAAGATTCTGCTGTACAAAATATCATTTTGAACTATTATGATGACCTGTTTAAGACTTCCAATCCTATGGAATTCTCTGAATTAATTGATGTTGTCCAGCCGAAGGTGTCTTCAGAGATGAATGCAATGTTAACTACCGATTTTCAAGAGTTTGAGGTATGTAGAGCTCTAAAACAAATGTATCATCTTAAATCTCCAAGTCCTGATGGTATGCCACCTTTATTTTTTCAACACTTTTGCCCTACTATTGGCGATGTGGTTAGTAAAACTATTTTGGATTTCCTTAATTTAGGTGTTATACCTCAATTTAATGAGACTCATATTGTTTTAATTGCAAAGGTTATGGATCCAAGAAAGTCACTGATTTTCGCCCCATTAGTTTATGCAATGTCATTTATAAATTGGCATCTAAAGTTCTTGCAAACAGACTTAAGAAAGTTTTACCAAATGTTATAAGTGATTCTTAAAGTGCCTTTGTGCATGGCAGGTTAATCACTGATAATGTTTTGGTGGCTTTTGAAACAATGCATCATATCAATCAAAAGAAAAATAGAAGAATTGGGTAGATGGCTTTAAAATTAATTATGAGTAAAGCTTATGATAGGGTGGAGTAGATTTGTTTGGAAAAAAATAATGGAAAAGTTGGGTTTAAGGAAAGGTGGAGGAGACTTATGATGCAGTGTATTTCTACAGTTTCATGTGCTGTTCAAATTAATGGAGTTCCTTGAGGCCAAATCACTCCTTCACGTAGTTTACACCAAGGGGATCCTTTGTCTCCTTATTTGTTTTAATTTGTGCAGAAGATCTTTTAGCTTTAATCAAGAAAAGTGCGCAGTATGGTTTTATGCAGGGAGTGGCAATTTGTAATGGAGCCCCTAACCTTTCTCCTTTACTCGTTGAGGATGATAGTCTTATATTTTGTAAGGCTACTTTGGCTGAATGTGATTCATTGCAGCATGTACTAAAAGTTTATGAGGAGGCTTCGGGACAACAATTGAATAGGGCTAAAACTTCATTGTTTTTCAGCAGTAATACTGAGAATGATGTTAAAGAGGAGATTAAGATAAGATTTGGGGCACAAATTATTAAACAACATGAGAAATATATTGGTTTACCTTCTTTGGTAGGTAGGAAGAAAAAAAAAAATACCTTCAATAATATTAAAGAAAAATTGGCAAAAAAGTTAGCAGGATGGAAGGAGAAGTTGTTGTCAAAGGCTGGGAAAGAAGCGTTGATTAAGGCTGTTGCACAAGCTATTCCGACTTATGCTATGAGCTGCTTTCCTATTCCTGATTCCCTTTGTGATGAATTGACTAGTATGATACAGAATTTGTGGTGGGGACAAAAGAAGGATGAAAAGAAAATGGCATGATTAAGTTAGGAAAAATTGAGTGTGCCTTAGTCATGTGGAGGAATGGGGTTTAAACTTTTAAAACCATTTAATTTGGCTCTATTAGTGAAGCAAGGTTGGCGTCTTCAAGTGGGTCAGAATTCATTGGTGTATAAAGTTTTCAAAGAAAGATATTTTCCAGATTGTGATTTTCTACATGCATCTTTAGGGAGTAAGCCTTTTTTTTTTTTTTTTTTTTATTTTATTTGGAGAAGTATCCATTCGGCCAAGGGGATTGTTGAAAGAGGAGTTCTATGGCGTATGGGTAATGGTCAGAGTATTAGGATATGGGATGATAAGTGGATTCCTAATTCTTCTTCTCATCAATTTATCTCTCCTAGACAATCATGTTCACGGGTCTCTATGGTGAGTGATCTTATTGATGTGGAAAAGAAGTCATGGGACTTGGATATTGTTAATTAGGTTTTTCTTCCTTTTGAGGTTGAAATTATTGAGGGAATTCCTTTAAGTAATCGTATGCTTGTTGATAAACAAATCTGGTTTGAAACTGTAAATGGAATTTTTTCAGTTAGGAGTGCTTATAAGATTGCTTTGGAGATGCAGGAAACTAATGTGGGTTGCTCTGTTTCAGATGGTGGTAGCATGCATGCCTTTTGGAAAAAAATTGTGGAAGTTTCAAGTCCCTAATAAGGTTAGACATTTTGTTTGGAAAGCAGCCAAAGATATTTTGCCAACAAAAACTAATTCAATCCAGCAGCATGTGATTGTTGATGATTTATGTGAGGAATGTGGGCTGTATGCTGAGTCTCTATTTCATTTGTCAATGGAATGTCCTAAAGCTTGGGAAATTTGGGGCTTTATTCAATTTTCTCATCTACTTTCTTCAATGAATTTTCAAAGTTTTATGGACTTTCTATGGTATATTGTAATGGTGGCTAAATGGTCAAACGAAGGCATTGTAATCAGAAACAATGAAGGACATTTTATTGCTGGACATAGTATGAAGCTTAATCTTCCTTTGGGAGCGATTGAAATTGAGGCAAAGGCTTTTGAAGTTGGAATTGCTTTTGCTGGGGAGATTGGGATTTGAGATTTTGTTTTGGAGGGTGGCTCTTTTATTATGACACAAGCTTTGCGTGATTCTGCCCCAGCACCATCTTCAGTGGCTTCTCTGGTTTATGGTATTGCAGCGGTTGCTCATGATTTTAAGAGTGTGAAATTCTCCCATGTCTGTTGCAATGGAAATATTCCTGCTTATTTGTTAGCTAAACATTAGCTAAACATGTTTTAGGCATTGTTGATTACTGTGCTTGGATTGAAGAGAGCCTTTATTTTATTGAACAAGCTCTTCTCCATGATATATCTACGGCTATTACTAATTAATGAAGTTTCAGTTTGTTATCAAAAAAAAAAAAAAAAAATTGCCTAGATTCTCTCTCTCTTTTTTATTTGGAAGTGTTGGTTTACTTTGGGTTTTAGTTTGTTTAAATGAGGTTGATGTTAGGTATTGGAAAAGTTAAGAGGCTTTTTCTTTTCTTTTTTTTTTGGAAAAATTGAGAGTTTTGGGCACTAGGTACAATTTTTTTTTTTCTTGAATTGCCATTTAAAAAAAAAAAATTCAAATCCAACAAAAAAATTATTTTCAGTTTTATAGTGTTTTTCCCTTCACAAACCTATTGGAAAAAATTTTATATTTCCATTTTTTGTTTACTCTTACCATTTTCTCCCAAAAAAAAAAAAAAAGTAGTCACCTCAACCCAAAAAAAAAAAAAAAAAAAATCATCAACTTAATCCAGCAAATAATTTTTCGACCCAATAATAGTACAATTATTTAAATACAAAAAAAAAAAAAAAAAACCCATTCAAGCCTATCTAACAATCCAAATTTAAAATAGATTAAAAAAAAAAAAATCCAAATCTACTCACTTTTTTCGATATAAATTAAATACAACCAAAAACTCTATCTATTTAATTACAATAAGTAGAATAAAAAAAAAAAAAAGTGTAGAGAAATAGAAACTGATTATAAAATGTATTACGAACACAAATCCTTTGTCCCATTTTATGCTTAACCAATCACAATTTATCATGCATTCGTTTGACTTTCTTCCTTATAAAATAATTAGAGTTAAAAAAAAAAAAAAAAAATCTTGGCAAGTTTTGATTGATGGAGCAAAGTGGAACACAGAGACAAAGGATTTGTATTCATAACTTCAAATAATCATAAAACTATCTTTTAGTCTCAACCTACATAAATAAAGACATATTCATAATTCATTACATAATTTACATTACTCAATGAATTGATAAAAGCAACACAATATAACTATAAAAAATCACTATTTATTAGGTTAAGCAACAAAATATTAAAAGATTATAAATTTTTTTTTTGGATATCTCTAAATAAATTTTGATATAAATTTATTAACTAGAAATTAATTATATATTTATTTGATGCTTTCTTTTTCATAAAACTTATTTATGTATTTATTTTTGGGAATCCTTACTAAGGGAATTCTTAAGGGACATTTGATTAGTTTGATGTTACATTACATTGCAATGTTAAATTCTTGAAATATTTGATACATGAAACCGCATTACAACAATATAAGATAAGATTAAGGCGTTTGGTTCATTCATTAGATTCCCATCATAATCCAATAATGTAACACAGGATACTTGATTTACAAACATTCTTAGAAACAATTAAAATTATTATACTAATAAATCGATTCAAACTAGTCTTAACACTTAAAAATGCTAAAATTTCTCTTGAACAACAAACTACCCTTGGAAGACCTAAGATAACCAAATTACACCTAAAACATCAAAAATACACTTGAACTCTAAAAAAATGACCAAAATACCCCAAAACCTCTAAAACGACCGAAAATACCCTAAAACCTCCAAAATTACCCCAAATGCATCAAAATGATTAAAATGCCCCAAAACCTCTAAATGACCAAAAATCCCCCTAAAATTTTAAACTAACCTAAAATATATGAAATCTCTGAAATGACCAAAATACTCCTTGAAAACTTTCATAATGACCAAAATAATCTTGAAACTTCTAGAATGACCAAAAATATCTTAAAACTTTCAAAATGACCAAAATACTTTTGAAACCTATCAAATAACCAAAATACCCAAAACCATTGAAATGTCCAAAATACCCTTGAAACATATGTAATGACCCAAAATACCTTGAAACGTATATAGTGACCAAAGTACTCCCAAAACGTCTAAATGACCAAAAATACTAAGAAACTTTTAAACTGACCTAAAATATCCGAAACCAAAGCAATCAGATTTTCATTGGCAGTTCAATGACTCAGCCTATGATCTCGGTCCACGCGTAGTGCCATTATTGCACAAAAATTAGGGGTAACAAAATACTCCATCTTGTTCTTTGTCTAATATTTCTCATTGCAATCAAAATATCAGACAAATAAAGAGCAATTGTTAACACCATATTTTGTCCACTCTTGATTTACGTGTAAAATTTAAAAAATTTAAAAAATAAGATAATCACATTACAATGATTTATAGTAATGCGAATGTCTTGGTAATCTTACATTATCATAATGTTTTTCTTACAAATAAACGAACTAGACGCCGTAATTAATGACATTACCGTAATGTTGCTGTAATATTTGACACATTACGGACAACAAAATGCCCTCTTAGTGGGGATTGAAATGAAGATGTCTAGGTCTATATATAGCACTAGCTAGGTTGCACTGGGTACATATATATATATATATATATATATATATATAAGTCCTATTCTTATTCAGTCTAGAATGAAGTTAAGCGTATGTCCAAACACATTCACTTCTGATGATAGAGTTAGGTGAATAGAATAGTAGAATATACTGTCGAAAGAAGAAATAGATAGAGACCGTTCCAGTTGGAATCAATAGCTAGCTAGCTTAGTCATGCATCTACGTGTCAAGCTTCTACCACACCAAATTTAAGCTATAACATCTCCACTTTTCAGCCATGCAAAGACTCTCATCCACCTTGCCTTCCTCATATTTCATTTTCTCTTCCCTAGACCCTAATTCTCATTTGGTAAACAAGGTCACTAACGAAGTAAAGGAGCAGCTAGCATAATCATCAGAACTAGATATTGCATAAAAAATGAGGTTGGTCGTCAAAGAGTGATTATTAGTCTAGTCTAGAAAGATTTCAAAAGAAAATTAAATATATAATCATTAATTAGTATCCCGTGCCACCATCACCATGCCCCGGAGATATGCGTTTGGGAGGGCAGATGAGGCAACCCACCCTGACTCCATCAGAGCCACCTTAGCAGAACTCATTTCCACTTTCATATTTGTCTTTGCTGGCGAAGGCTCTTTACTAGCTCTTGGTATATCTCCAACTCTACACTACATGCATGCTCAGCTTTTAACTCTTTTCTTGCTCTAAGCTTCTCGTGCAGTATAGGGGTGGCAATTTTTACCCATATCCATGAACCTACCCATTACCCACCTTATTTGGATAAGTCTTAACCCAACCCATTTAAATATTTGGATTAAATGGGTAAAGACCCATTTGGTTATTTAATTAGATGGGTCTAAATGGATAAATCCACTAATACCCACTAAACCTATCTAAAATTTAAATAAACAACATAAAATTTAAATTTCTAGAAAATGACCAAAATACCCTTGAAACCTAATAAATGACCAAAATACTCCCAAAATCCAAAAAATGACCAAAATACCTCCAAAACCCAAAAAATGACCAAAATACCCCCGAAACCTAAGAAAATGACCAAAATACCCCCAAAACCTAAAAATGACCAAAATACCCCTAATACCAAAAAAAAAGACCAAAATACCCCCTGAAACCCAAAAATTGACCAAAATACCCCCAAAACCCAACAAATGACCAAAATACTCCCGAAACCAAAAAATTACCAAAATACCCCCAAAACCTAAAAATTACCAAAATACCCCCAAAACCCAAAAAATGACCAAAATATCTCCGAAACCCAAAAAATGACCAAAATACCCCCAAAACCTAAAAATTACTAAAATACCCTCAAAACCTAAAAATTACCAAAAAATGACCAAAATACCCCAAAACCTTAAAATTACCTTAAAAAATGACCAAAATACCCCAAAATACCCCCGAAACCCAAAAATTGACCAAAATACCCCTAAAACCCACAAAATGACCAAAATACCTCCAAAATCTCTAAAATGAGCAAAATACCCCCCAAAACCTCTAAAATGTCCAAAATATCCCAAAAACCTAAAATATGACCAAAATACCCCCGAAACCTAAAAATGTCCAAAATACCCCTAAAACCTAAAAATGACCAAAATACCATTTAAACCTAAAAAATGACTGAAATACCCCTGAAACCTAAAAAATTACCAAAATACCTTGAAACCTAAAAAATGATCGAAATACCCCAAGACCTAAAATATGACTAAAATAACCCCAAAACCTAAAACAATGACCAAAATATCCCAAAAATCTAAAAAAATGATCGAAATACCCCTAAAACCTAACAATTACCAAAATACATCCTAAACCTAAAAAATTACCAAAATACTCCCTAAACCTAAAAAATGACCGAAATACCTCCAAAACCTAAAAAATAACTGAAATACCCCCGAAACCTAAAAAAATTACCAAACTACCTTGAAACCTAAAAATTATCGAAATACCCCTAAAACCTAAAAAATGACCAAAATAACCCCAAAACCTAAAAAAATGATCGATAAAAACCCCTGAAACCCAAATTATGACCAAAATACACCTAAAACATCTATAATTACCGAAATAGAGGTTTAGGGTATTTTGGATGTTTTGAGGATATTTTTGACAGATTAAAGGTTCTAAGAGTCTTTTAGTCATTTTATAGGTTTCAAGGGAATTTCAGTAATTTTTTAGATTTCGAGGGAATTTCGGTAATTTTTTAGGTTTCGGGGTTATTTTGATCATCTTTTAGATTCTAAAGGTATTTTAGTGATTTTTTAGGTTACGAGGGCATTTCTGTCATCTTTTAGTTTTAGGGTTATTTCAATAATTTTTAGATTTTTTGGTTATTTCAGTAATTTTCTAGGGTTCAGAAGTATTTTGGTAATTTTTTAGGTTTCGGGGGTATTTTGGTCATTTTTAGGTTTTGAGGGTATTTTGGTAATTTCTTGGGTTTCGGGGCTATTTTGGTATTTTTTGAGTTTCGGTGGTATTTTGGTCATTCTTTGGGTTTTGGGGGGTATTTTGGTCATTTTTAAGTTTCGGGGGTATTTTGGTCATTTTTTGAGTTTCGGGGATATTTTGGTCATTTTTAGGTTTCGAGGGTATTTTGGTAATTTTTTGGGTTTCAGGGGTATTTTGGTCATTTTTTGGGTTTCAGAAGTATTTTGTTCATTTTTTTGTTTTAGGGGTATTTTGGTAATTTTTTGGGTTTCGGAGGTATTTTGGTCATTTTTTGGATTTCGGGGGTATTTTGGTCATTTTTTAGGTTTTGGGAGTACTTCGGTCATTTTTGGGCATTTTTGGGTTTTGAAAGTATTTTGGTCATATTTAGGTTTCGGGGGTATTTTGGTCATTTTTAGGTTTCGAGGGTATTTTGGTCATTTTTTGGGTTTTGGAAGTCTTTTGGTTACTTTTAGGTTTCGGTGGTATTTTGGTCATTTTTTTTGGGTTTCAAGGATATTTTGGTCATTTTTTGGGTTTTGGAAGTATTTTGGCCATTTTTAGGTTTTAGGAGTATTTTGGTCATTTTTTGGGTTTCGGGAGTATTTTGGTCATTTTTTGAGTTTCGGGGTATTTTGGTAATTTTTAGGTTTCGGGGGTATTTTGGTTATTTTTTGGGTTTTAGGAGGCATTTTGGTTATTTTAGAGATTTTGGAGGTATTTTGGTTATTTTAGTGGTTTTTAAGCATATATGGTGATTTTAGTGATATCGGGGGTATTTTGGTCATTTTAGAGATTTCATGAGTATTTTGCTCATTTTAGAGATTTTGGGGATAATTTTGGAATTGTAGGGGTATTTGCATCATTTTAGGTATTTAAGGGTATTTTGGTAATTTTGGAGGTCAAGAGGGTATTCAAGTAGTTTTAGAGGTATTTGGGTCATATTGGGTTAAATGGGTGGGTTACTAATTCAATGGGTTGGGTTGGTAATGGATAATTAATTTATATATAAACAAGTCATAAATGGATAAATGGGTAATTACACACCCAACCCATTAATGACCTAACCCATTTATGACCCAACCCGCCCATTTGCCACCCCTAGTGCAGTGATAATTAAGTAAAATATAAGATCTTGATGCTGATGTGCATGCATGTGTTAGAATAATACTTAAGTAATTAAAATAATCTTTTCCTAATAGTTTAAGTTTGGGACTATCATGATATTGGAACAAATGATTATGATATTACAACAGATGGTTAAAAATACTGAATAAATTGTATTGTATTTCTCAAATGAAAGAATATACATGAGTGCATTTATATAGAAGGCATATGAGTGCAGTACAAGTAAGAGTTTAGTACAAGAATGTATGCTATACAAGTAATCTAGTTGGGCCTAAAGTCCACAACACTATACACATTAATAGCCCCCCTCAAACTCAAGGTGGATGTGAGACCAACTTGATGTTGTCAATCAAAGTACGAAGGCGTTCTTTAGGATGTGACTTGGTGAAGATATCTACAAGTTGATATTTAGAGAAGATTGAGATCAGCTTGAGAGCACCATGGACAAGATGATAACGGATAAAATGACAATCAATCTCAATATGTTTAGGTCGTTCATAGAAGACATCATTGTGAGTAATATAAATGACACTCTGGTTGTGACAATAAAGAGGAGTAGCAAAGGATGTAGACACACCTAAGTCTTTGAGAATCCATCGTAGCCAAAGGAGCTCAGATGTGGTATCAGCAAGGGCACGATATTTTGCTTCAGTATTGGAGCGGGCCATATGAGTTTGTTTCTTACTTCACCAAGAAATCAAAGAAAAATCAAGAAGAAAGCAATAACCAATAATGGATCTGCAATTAGTGGGATCTTCTGCCCAATCAGTATCAGAAAATGCACGGAGAACATGAGAAGACTAAGCAGAGTAGAAAAGACCATGGAAGAGGGTGCCCTTTAGGTATTGAAGAATGCGCAGAATGGCAACATAGTGAGTCAATCGTGAAGCAAACAGATATTGGGTCACCTGGTGAACAGCATAAGAAATGTCTGGACGAGTGACAGTGAGATAAACTAGGCTGCTAACCAAGCGTTTGTAAAGAGAGGGATTAGACAATGGTTTCCCCCCTGAGGGAGTCAGATGCGGATTAAACTCAACTGGGGTGTCAACAGTCTTGCTATCAGTGAGTCCAGCTCGAAATAAGAGTTCAGAGGCATACTTGGCTTGAGTAATATAAAGTTCATTTGTAAAATGAGTGATTTCAAGACCCAAGAAGTAGCTGAGATGTCCAAGATCTTTCATCTTAAATTGCTGACTGAGAAAATCCTTAAGTTCTTGAATGCTATTAAGGTCATCACCAGTTATGATCATATCATCCACATACAGAAAAAGTAAAATAGTGCCTTTGTCAGTGCGACGAAGAAATGAATATAAACCTTGTTAAAGTTAATAGAGAGACCAGAAGGATGTTGCATATAAACTTCTTCACTTAAATCCCATTAAGGAATGCATTTTTGACATCCATTTGAAAAATGTCCCATTTACTAGCAGCAGCAACAGCTAAGAGGGCACGAACAGATGAGATACGAGCAATCGGAGTAAAGATCTCTTCATAATCAATCTCATACTCCTGTGTAAAACCTTTTGCAACGAGACGAGCTTTGTAGCGCTCAATGGACCCATCAGAGCGAGTCTTAATCTTATAGATCCATTTACAACCAACCACAGATTTCTTAGGAGGGAGTATCACCAAATCTCAAATATGGTTTTTAGATAATGCATCAAGTTCCTCTTTCATTGCAATTTGCCATAAAGGTTTAGTGGAAGAGTGATAGTCAAGTAAATGTGCAGGAATAGACCTTACCCGAGTTGAGTGACGATGTGGAATGCCTTATGCAAGATCTTCAGGCATAGCAGGAGCAGGGAACCCAAGCTCAGGGTTGGAGTTAGGTAGCTCGTCTTCGACCTGTTCATTAAAATGTGAACTAGGAAAGGGATCAATGATATCTGGTGATTGGACAGAGAAGTCTACAGGATGCGGAAGCAAAAACATAAAATGTAAAACACAATAACACACGAGGGTTATGTGGTTCAACTTAACGGCCTACATCCACGGAAGAAACCCTAATGGGCTACATCAATAATACATTAGAGTGTAGTACAAATTCTGTGTTACAATGAATTATAACATGTGTATATATAGTAGACTAAACTCTAGATTAATAGACTTCTAGTACAAGTAGGAGACTTTGCTTGCACACAAAGTAGAATTAGGCTTGGGCCTATGCTAATGGGCTAATATATCTCTAATACCCCTTCTCAAACTCAAGATGGAAGCTTGATGAAATTTTGAGATTTGATAAAGCTGAGAAGATCCCTTAAATGAAGTTTGGCTTTGTGACGGTAGTTTGAGGAAGGCAATAGTCTTGCAGTATTAATGCGACTTCTAACGGTGGCATGACTATAACAGAGAGTTTTGACAGCAGCAGTAGGAAGTCAAAGAAGATGAACGCAACGAAAAAACACCTAGAAAGACAAAGATTGCTCTTAAATATACAGCAAGAATAGAAAACTATGTCCACAAGAAGGTGGCTCTGAAACTATGTCCACTCATTGGAGGTGCACTGGCAGGACTCATATATGAATACATGGTTATACACACTCACCAGCCTTTGGCTCCTGAAGATTACTAGTTCCCTCTTCTTGTTTATTTTGTAATAAATTTGCACGTGGTTTTCCCCACCTTGCTCTTGTTTTCTTCTTATATTATACAAATAAGTGTGTTTGCATTTTATTATCTATTTCTTTCCCACATCATCTTCATCTTCCTCTTTTTGGATATATATATATATATATATATATATATATATATATATATATATATATATATATGATGCAACCGAAGAAAGGTTGGCATTTTATTAGCAACTCACTAATTAAGTACAGCACTAGACATACAACAGTTGCAGATAATAAAAAACTTCCTCTTCCTCTTTTTGGATATATATATATATATATATATATATGTATGTATGTATGTATGTTATAGCTGCTGTAATTACTTAATTATTTTGTTGGGATAATTATTAAGAACAATGTAACATATATATGAGTTTAAAATAAACGAGGTCATTTGGTTCTATTATATACTCTTTCATTTAAAAATGATTTAATCAGCTATGCCACCCAAAAAATTAAATTAATTCCAATCAGCAGGCTGGCTGTCATGCCAATCCATATTGATATACGGACAACCTCGTGAAATAAAATGAAATGAGATTGTCTTTCCCTCTTTTGCACCGAACAATTTATTTCTTTCGTAATCACTCTTGTATGCTACCTAAGATTAAATTCAGATACTGAAAACACCTTGCCGCTTTCTCCACTTTGACACAAGAATATCTTGATTTTGGCCTGTCCTTGGGATTATATACTCAAAAATGATCCATTGTTTTTCTAAGAGTTACCGGTAACATAATTTTAAGAATTTTACTCCGGGATAAAAGTAACAAGCTGCAGAAGCTAGAAATTAAGTAATTGAACCAGCTTGAGCTGATTTAGCTTTCCATGATCATTGATAAGATGCACTATACACAAAGGAGGTTGGCTTGTTGCCAGCTACGTCAGATGGAGTCTATAAATAAAGAATGAATAAATATGGTCGAACTCACGATTTTAGTTGCTTTTTCAAGTGTGTAAAGTGTAAAAATGTGTGTAAAAATGTGTGCATTAAGGGGTATGTAATAAATATTACTCATATATATGTTGCTTTTTCAGTTGTGTAAAGTGTTAAAAATGTGTGCATTAAGGTGCATGTAATAAACATTACTCATATGCTATTGATAAATTAGTGTTTATTTGTATGTAATAAACACTATCTATAAATAAATATATGTAATAAACACCATTCGGAAGTAACATCATTTTACAGATAGTCGTTAAAAGAGATATCTGAGTTTATACATTGGAATAGGGAATAGAAACAAGTGGGGTATAGTAAATGTACAGCATTATGTTTGGTTGTAGAATCTGGCAACCCAAGGAGCAAGCTCAGTGTTGTGAGGTGTTCTTGGGTTGGCAGAATAATAATCAGACCAATAGCATGGGGAGAGTCTATCAGCAAAGTTTCCATCACTATAAATGCAAAAAGGTAGCCAATCTTCACCCCCATTCATCCTCCTCTTGCGTTCTCTTGGGTAAGCCAATGGTGCCTGTACATACCTGCATTACATCAATGGCGGCAATAAGAATGAGAAGAAAGTGTAACCCGTATCAATATGGTATATGCTTTTTTTCTTTCTTTCTTGTTTCCTTTTACGAGTAAAAGTCATATCATCAAGTCTTAACAAATACCAGGCTCAAGTACTACACAACCTGTGTTTAAATCTAAGAAAATCTACTTTCTCAAAAAAAAAAAAAAAAAAAAAAAAAAAAAAATCTAGCAATTACTAATGCTTCTTCAACTGCTCATGGCAAAGCATGCATCGTACAAACAATTGTTACAAGTCAACACTATTATATTTGGATATGTAAAGATGACAATAGAAGGGTGAATCCATATGTAACGGTGAAACTAATATAATATTTAATATTTATCATCATCTTCTTCTCTATCTTCATCTCCTGCAAAGTGAATGGACATTCCAGACACACATAAACCAGTCTCTATATTTCCTAATAAAATATTTCGTATGTTCTGTATGTAACCAACCACCCAAAGAATACATTTACTATTAATCATTCACAATTATAAACAAAAAATAGCAATCCCTGTCCAAACATTCTGCATGTTCTTCTGTATGTAACCAACCACCCAAAGAATACATTTACCATTAATCATTCACAATTATAAACAAATAATAGCAATCCCTGTCTAAACATTCTGGAGAACTGATACGCTATGTTGCACGAACACGGACACGACACGGACATGGGGATACGGCAATTTTTGAAAAATTAAGGACACGACATGGTGGAGACACGGCAGTTAAATAATTAATTAAATTTTATATTTAGGCATATTTTTAAATATTTTTAGACATAAAATAAGTTTATGTCTAGAATTTAAATTATGTAAGAACTACAAATAAGTAAACTAATACTCAAAGTAGTACAATAATACACATAAAATGTTTAGAGTACAAACCATAAAAGGATAACAAGTTCAGCATCAAACTAAAAACATAAAAGGATAACAAGTTTTAAACTTTCAAGATTATCACAGAACAAAAACATCATCCTACAAAAACATTTAACTGGCTTGTCAACAGTGACAGTGAGAGTGGGATTAAAAAAAAAAAAAAAAAAAAGAGAGAAGCTTAAAGAGGTAGGACATGACGCCGAGAGAGAAAGAGAGATCGGAAGGGACAAGCATGGCGTCGACGTCTATGGAGCTCGCCAATCGGCCTGATCTAGCTCCAGCGAGGGACAGAGGGCAACGGCAAACTTCTAAGGCTTCTTGTTTTAGGGTATATCACAAAATTAATGGTATTGGTAAGTCCATCTGTCAAAATCTGTGATTTCCTTTTTTTTTTTTTTTTTTTTTTTTTTTTTTTTTTCACCGCTGGCATGTCGGATGTGTCGGAGAAGCGAGGAAAAAAAAAAAAAAAAAAAGAGACACTTGCTGGACATCGGAATCCGACGAGTCGTATCCGTTCCAGTGTCCGACACCAACACAACACCAAAAAATGGCGTGTCCGTGCAACCTAATTGATACGTTTGATAGTATATTCATGTCCATACACCTTAGATTAAAGTCTCTTCCTTCTCTCCACCACCTCCACTTTCTTCTCCTGCATAGTTATGTTAAAACTGCTACAATAATTAATACTTAAAGTTGTTGGGGTTTATGCCCTAACATCCAATTTATTGACATATCATAAATAATTAAAATGTTTAATTATATGAGACTATTTATAAATGAAATAATAGGACATTATCATAGTTCTTGAGATGCATTGTATGTGATTTAGTCACAGAAGATATAAATCACAAGTTTTTTGTAAACTCAAAATATAGTTTGTAGTCGATGATGAAATTGGGCATTGAAGAGTTTGCCTTGATCATGGAAGTGGGAACTTCTAGTTGATGTGTTGATATGTCTTAAGTGTTAAGACATTGAATTGGACTGCTGTGAGATTAATTATTTAATCAACAACTGTCACCTGAATGATTAATCTTACGACTTCTAATTTCATAGACTCAATCTTGAAAGGATAGTGAACACAATCATGCAATGTAAGTTACTTTGATATATTAGAAATGAGATCTAATATTGACGGTCAAAACCTCAGTATATTGGGTAACCACACGTACTATTGAGGGAACACATATTCTCAAAATGGAATCCATAATCTCTTTTTATAGAAACATGAAATATCCCCTAGAGATAAGTTTAATGGGAACTGGTTATTCAGGGCGTTCACTTTAGTAAGGAGTTACTAAAACTTATATTTATTGAAATCGGATTTCAATAAATGTGAATAACTAAAATATTAAACCGGGTACTCAAGAATAAAATAGTTGTTTACAAAGTGACAGTTTATTATGATTTTGTTCACTATGGATATTTCATGAAGGGGTTAAATGATATCATTAGAGATAAGGCCTAGAGTGCAATTAAATTTATATAGTGATATTAAATATAATTAAAGATAATTTTGGATTTGTCAGGAATTGACAGATAAGCCTAAGGCCTATTAGAGCTAGATTCTTATTTGTTTTCTTTGATCCCATCTTAAACCACAAACTAAAGCCCAATTGGGTAGGCCCAAAATGCTAACTCAATTAGATAATCCTATATATAAGGAAAAAAACATATAGAATTTTCAGATGTATGAAAATGGTGTGTATGTGAGTGTAAGACACTCTCTTATTCTCCCTTTAACACATACGTGTAAACTGATTGAGAGACCACTCTTCTCGGGCACCATGTGGAATTGGGATGTTGATTAGAGGTATTCTCAAGTTTGGTTTTGAATTTCACTGCATCAAGATGCACTTTCTATTCTTTATTCTATAATTCAAAGTTACATGTTATCTCTCATGAATGAAGTAGATCTGTGATTTGTTACTTCCGCCGTGTATTTTGTATGCAATACAAAACCAGTTTTTCTAACAAGAGCATCCATATCTCTCATGAATGAAGTAGATCTGTGATTTGTTACTTCCGCCGTGTATTTTGTATGCAATACAAAACCAGTTTTTCTAACAAGAGCATCCACATCAGTGGATGCAAAAATTTTGTAAATTTGCACAGAAAAAACCTACTTTTTCTATTTTACACTTCAATTTTTACAAAACACCTACATCAATTTGTCTATTATACACATTTATTCAAATAAAATATTCATCTTCACCCATCATCAACCCACCCAGCCACCATCATCAACCACCATCACCCTAAAACCCACTGATCAAACAAAAAATTAAAAAGATCAAACAAAAAATTAAACAAAGAGGTGATCAAACAAAAGATCGTATTGGTGAGTGATTCGTACAGTGAGTGATCCAAAACTGATCAAACAAAAGATCAAACAGAAAATCCAAAACTGGTCGGTGGCGGCTTGTTGGACTGATCGGTGAGTGAGAGTGAGGGACCAGAAATAAAAAGAGAGAGGTGAGAGTGAGAAGCTGAAAATGAGAGAGTGAGGTGAAGGAGAGAGAAAAAATTAGTAAAATATTAAATGCAAGAGTTACAGTAACTATGCATATATGCATGGTTATTGTAGCACTTGTGCATTTATGCACAATTTTACACCTATTGATATGGGTGTTTTTTTAGTCAAAATGTGTAAAATGAAGTGCTTTTTCTATTTTGTAAGACTTTGCATCCACTGATGTGAATGCTCTTAAAGAAAGGAATCAGTGGATGCTCTTAAAGAAGGGAATCCCACAAATTCAATGACAAACTGCCATAATCCATTCCTCACCAGAAATGTATGCCTTATCAATTTCCTCCGGCTCATCAAAATTGTAGCCCCCCCCCCCCCCCCCCCAACCACCCCCCCCGCACCACAAAAAAAAAAAAAAAGAAAAAAAAAAAGAAAAAGAAAAGAAAGAAAGCAAAAGCTAGGCACTTCCTTTTACTTTTGCATAAAGTATAATTCACTAGATGAAATAGGGATGCCAGAAAACTCATGGACATTACTTATCCAACTCCCCAATCTCACCACCAAATTCATCATGTCCTCAACATCTACAGTGCACAGTCACAATAAAATTAGTTCAAACCTGAGACAGCCACAAAATGATAACTTCAAACATCTCAATTGTCTTAAAAACACATCATCCGCCCTGTAAAAGTCAATTTTTTCAACTCTTACATTATTTCTTTATCAAAGTTCCACAAAGCCCATCATGTAACCTCCCTCTATTGCTTTAGTTGGAAATCCATTCAAGACTTCCACAAGGAAAAAGGATTACCACATCCCCCTGGCTGGAAACCGCTACAGAAATTTAAAGAACCCATTGCAATTACTTTGGAAACTTTAAAAAGAGGTAATCTAATTTTTTTCCCTGAAAATTCTCAAGATGTGGAATTGCTTAAAATATTGTCACTGTCACCTGTAGTGTAGATATCTCAAAAGCCTGTTATTGTTAGGATTGTTAACATTTGGAAATAATAATATAGACAGCAGCACATCCTCCCTTACTTTTTGTATATTTCCATCAGGGTGTGTACAAGAGAGAGAGAGAGAGAGAGAGAGAGAAACTAGGAGTTTAGGTCTCTTGAAGTGTTTAACTAGGAATATGTTGTCTACATTTCGCCAATGAGCTCTAGTTAAAATGAGACATTTTACAAGGTGGAAGGTGAAGTCATGAGTTCCAAGGCCACAAGTGCATGTGCGATTTCAATAAAAACAAATAAATAAGTAGTCTAAATTTCTACATTTGGTATCACTAATTCTTCATTTTATCTATCATAAATGAAACATTTTATCACCAAATTCCGTTGGATGTTTCCGTTTCAAAATATTAATGTCATATTATGTGCATCATTCCATGGGATATTTCCCTGTTCAAAATCTTAATGTTATTATATTATGTGTGTGTGTGTTGATGCATCAGTATAAATAACTCTCCACTATTCACTACATTACCATCCAATCAACCTTATTCTTCCCATGGAAATGTATTTGGAAGGTTAAGGTCCCTGCTAAGATTGCTTTATTGACATGAGCAACAGCTCAAGGGAAAATTCTCACCAGGGATAATCTTCAGAAGCATAACATCTGTCTTGTTGATTGCTGTTGTATGTGCAAGAACAGTGGGGAGACTACAGATCATTACTACTTCACCGTGCCTATCTGTTGGATATCCGGTCTATAGTGTTCTGTCAATTTGGGATTCAGTGGGATATGCTTGAGAGGGTAATGAATTTGTTGGCTTGCTGGACGGGGTTTTGGGAGACATCATTCTGTTGATGTATGGAGGGCCACTCCTCTTCGTGTTATGTGTACCATCAGAAAAGAGAGGAACAAGAGAAATTTTGAGGGGATTGAGAATTCGTCTTTCTAGCTGAAACTGTCCTTACTTGTTTGCTGTATGATTAGATAGCTGCTTTAAGTAGTTACTTATTCTCTCCTCTAGAGGAGTTTTTTGACTACGTAAATTGTGTCGATCTTTGTTGTTTCCCTAGTATATTGCTTGAGTACACAGGGAGTTCTCTATTTAATTTTCAATAGAAGATTTTATTACCTATCAAAAAAATTTAAACAACAACCAAGCCTCAGTTTCAAAAAACATTCTCTATATCCTTTCACTGAAAAAATATGTATATTTGTTAGTAAATTTCCTCAGGATCTACCTTTACCATTGTTAACTAGTAACAAACCTTACCTTATTCCATCAAGCACAGCGTCCCAGCAGAAATGAGTATGACCAAACACATGACATGCAGATCCACTCCCCTGGATTCCATGTATAGACCTTATCCGAACCTCAAGATAATCCGAGCCAATAATTTTTGGGAGCTTGGGATAGAATAGCATCCTCTTCTCTGGACACAGCTCTTGCCTGAAGAAGATGGAATGCAATCAATTACGTGCCACACAGAAATTATAGGATGCTCTATTCACAAAACAACATAACTAATCTGTAGTTGAGGTTCAGGGGTTACTTGGGAATTTTTATAGTTGGACAAAATGCTCTATATTCAGGATGCTCAAATTTCCAATACAGTAATGCTACTAAAAATTCACAAAGCCACTGTGGCTCAACCAACATGGCTCTGGGCTTTTCGACATAAAGTTCACTTCATATGGCATGAACCATTTGTATTCTTTTCTTTCCTTTTGGTAAAGACAGAAATGAAAGGGAAAAAATGGGCAAAACAATTTGCAGGAATCTTTAAACAAAGCCAAGATAAAAGTCAGCGTACAGGAACACACCATTGACACCCGATACATTCCAACCACCAAAACCACCACCTTTCCACCACTTCCTATACAACACCAATTTAGTCTGCTTCACCACCACCCACTACTGCACCACACCATATCAACAACAACTACTACACCTCCGACTTCCACCAATATTTCCCCAGACATTGCTAGTCACAAGCAATATAGCAATGCCATCACTACTACCATTAATGCAGCTGCTACTATCTTCATCTTAACCAATTCCACAAAATCTACAAGTTCTTTGGGTTTCCTTTGCCAGTTTGTGAGTATGTATCAACTTAACATTATTTAACTGGAACTAGTGAAAATATTGAGGCCCTGTCTCAAGTGCTAGAGGAAGTTAGGAAAAAATATTTTGGCCATTTAAAAACTCATTCGAAAGAATCCTATAAAAAGAAGAGATTGTTGGATATGGAGAATGAAGAATTGAAGATGTTGTAGTTCAAAATTTTTACTTAAAAAAAAAAAATAAAGAAAACCATGGATGGTTTTCCTAGAAAATTAAATTAGACAACCATGAAAAAAATATTTAAAAAAGAAGAATGTAAGACAGTTCTTCAGCAAATGGCTAAGTTCTTCTACAGCATCATTAGCTATGAAGCACGGGTGCGTTTCGGGACTCGGGTGCGGGACTCGGCAATTTTTGAAAAAGTAGGGTGCGGATGCGGCGGGACTCGGCGATTAAAAAATTATTAAAAATATTTTTATTTATATTTTCTATATATTTTTACTATTAAAATATTCTTAAAAAACACATTAATATACTTGATTCACAAAACAAAGAAAGAATAAGGCAAGAAACGCATCTGAGGTCAGAATTTCGGCCTCTCCGGCGATTTTCACGGCCGATTTCGGCCTGTTTCGGCCGTATCAGTCGCCGGCCGATATTGACCGATATGGCCGATACGGCCGATACGGACCGAGTTGGCCCGATTTGGGCCGCGTCGGCGCTGATTTCAGCCGTGTCGGCCCGATTCGGGGCTGCCACGTGGCGGGACGCGGCACGGACGCGCGGTCTGCGGCGTCCCTCCCGCGTCGCCGCGTCCCGCCGCGTCGGACGCGGGTGCGCTGGGCTGGATGCCGCGTCCGTGCATCCCAGATCATTAGATTAAGCTCAAGGCTCAAGCCACCTTCTTACCACATCATTAGGGAGAGTTCTTGAAGAAGTGCATAGGACATTAGATATGCTTCACTATAGGCAAGAATGGAAGAAAACAGGTGGCTCAATTATGTTTGATGGTTAAAAAAAGAAAAGAAAAGGAAGATGATCTATACTCAATTTTCTAGTGAACAGTCCTAATGGAAGCATTTTTCTTACACTTGATATTACACCTTAGAAATTTCAAAACTAGCTAAGATGAAGTTTGAGAAGCTAGATGACATTGTAGAGAAGATTGGAGATGAGAATGTCATACAATAGTGACTGATAATACTGCCGACTATAAATTGGCCATGGATTTAATACAAAAAGAGGAAAATAGACAGATAGTACAACCAAGTCCCAACTATAAATTGGCCTGAGATTTAACACAAAAGAGGAAAATATTGATTTGGACTCGTTATGTCTCTCATTGCTCAAATGAGATTCTTGAAGATTGTTAGAATAATGATTAAGTGATTAAATTCATTATTTCCTAACAGCTTAACTTTTTAGGACAATCAGTAATTTGTTTTTGATAAGTAATAAGGATTTATTGATAACGAAAAGAGAGAGACACCCAAGTACACAGGAAGTATACAGGGGTGTACATATCAAATACAAAAATTACATAAATCAAGAAAATCCAAAAAAGAAGAAAAATGATGGTTTCTCCATACTGAGAACCAGTCCAATAAGGTTCTGAAAAAAAGAAGCTTGAGATCAGGCATAGAACGCTCATTATTTTCAAAACACCAACTATTTCTTTCCTTCCAAATACATCACATCAAACAATGAGGGACAACCATCCATATATCTCCATTGTGATGGCGACCAAATCGACCTTGCCAGCAAGCAAAAAGCTCAACAACAGACATTGGCATAACCCAACAAACTCCAAATAAACCAAAAACCATATCCCACAACTCCAGAGCAACCAGATAATGAAGGAATATATGGTCAATGGTTTCATTGTTACACTTGCACATATAACACCAATCCAAAATGCAAACCTTTCTTTTCCTTAAATTGTCAATTGTTAGACATTTTCCCAAGGCAGCGGTCCAAACAAAGAAAGCCACTCTAGAGGGAATCTTCTGCTTTCAAATGCTTTTCCAAGGGAAAAACTGATCACTGCGGCCAAATGCTTTTCCAAGGGACAATCAGTAATTTATCATGGTATTAAAACGAGTAGTCTTGAGTTTGAACCTTGCCTACACTATACCTTCTATTTAAAAGGTTAAAAATCCCACGTGTTGAGGCCCACACAAGAGGAGGGTTAGAATAATGGTTTAGGGATAAAATTCACCATTTTTTAATAGCTTAGGCTCTTGAAACAATTGGTAATTTATCATAGATTTTGAGAAAAAGCTTAAGGGCCATCAAGTGACAATTGCAAAGAATAAGAATATTACTATAAACATACATTCTACGACTTTGTGTCAAACTTGGTTGAAATTTTTCACTAGACTGAAGGATTTGATTAGCCATGTTGTTCCATGGTTTGCAACTGATAACACATTGGCCTCAACCCTTGCTTTCTTATTTGATTAGAGGGACAAACACCAATGCTTCGGGTTTTCTAGTAAAAGAAAATTTTTTGACCCACCAATAAAGTCTACAATTGTAACTAGTAAGTAAATTCAAGAAAATGACAACCATAAACATCAATTCTGATGATTTATTTAAATGGCTAATAATATAAGATTCTTAAAAGTTGGTCATAGTTACAATCAGCAAATTTTCCAACTGTCCAATTTAAATGAGAAGGAAACTAACTGAAGAAGATTAGATATCAGAAGAGTGATCAACTGACCTGGGAACAAAGTGAGAAAATGTAATTATTTGGCTACAAGTCCCCTGGATTTCCTTGACCACATTAAGACTCTTTTCATTGATTGCATCAAAGTACAAAGAAAGGGAGGTATCTCCATTTGAAAGTCCCGCAGGCCACTTGCATGCATGAAAGTCCTTACATGCCTACATAGAGAATCAAAAGGATGGGCACAAACCTATATTATAATTGAGGACCTACTGCATTATAAAGAAGTCAAATTGAAAACCCAAATGATGTAAACCAAGTAACCAACAAATAATGGAGATGGATGGATATGCAAAGGAAGTAAAACATCCCACAAGAATATCATTCTGAGGTTTCTACGTGGAGTGCTGCTATATATGTGCTCAAGATTTCAACATACAAAAATCTATATGCTGTCATTATAAATGCCTACATGAAATGGTTTGAGTAAATGGACATGATATCATGTTTTAAGACAGAAGTGGGTGCCAGACACATCAGTTCCAAGATTTTTACACCAGGTGCTGCTATATATGTGTTCCATCAATATAACATTTATAATTATGTGTGTTTGAGTGGCTGCAAACAGACGAACCATAAACCATCAAGAAAACGTTACAAATATATGTTCATATTTCACCTACAAAAATGAACTTATATTTTTATCAGTCACCAAATAGTGCACTCAAGTGTCCAACAACCAACTTCAAGTGGAATAGTGTGAAACAAATCCTAGCCTCTAAGGCAATTAATCACCAAATAAACTGGGGAAAAAAAAAAAAAAAAAAAAACCCTACAACATAGAGTGATGAGATTCATCATAAATAAACATAACTTTGTGATCAATTTAGTGTGTACTAATTAAACAATCCATTCAAATGTCCAATAAGTTTTGGTAAAAGCACGCTTAAGCACAAAGCGAGAAGCACCAAAGCTCCAACACTTTTCGCCTCAAAAGCAAGGCGCACTTTTTTTCCCTTTATTTATTTATTTATTTTAAATTTTCAAAAGAAATAAACCAAAACTGAATATAGCCATAGTATCTTAACATTATTGATATAAAGTATAAACCACTGATTTCATATATAAAATTCAATGTTACGGTGTGCTACTATACACTTCCCAACCCCTCCAACTTTACAAATTCTATAAGACCCATTTGGGACGGCAATCACTCCACAGTCCATCATTGATTTTATATTGACTAATTCTTATAAACTGATACTTATTAAGTGATTACATTATTAAATAATATTAGTAATTAGTCAAAGTGCATTATGGCTACTGGAGATTCAAGAAAGGGTATTGATGATGGAAGTATTCATATTTAGCTGATCCAGAAAATAAAAATGCCTTGAATCGCAATTTTGTGGTAAAATTGTAAAAGGAGCGGCTTATATAAATGTTATATGACTTATATAAAATGTTTTATTTCAATATATACGATTATTTGATCACTAATTGTTGTATTTCCCATTTATAATTATTTTCAAATTTATCAATTTTTTTTTTTTTAAATGTGTGCCTGGTGCTTTTACCAACACTTGTCCAATTACTGTTCCATTAACTAAAATGAGAAGAAAGGTAAGAAGACAGCAAAATTTACACACCATGCTACAAATATAAAGCCTGTAAAATGCAAATCCATTATCTATGAGGACCCAAACAATCTAGGAATGAAATTCTTTTATCTAATACACAACTAGTTAGGCATCATGAAAGTGTGCAGAACATTGCCAGTTCAGTTTAGTCATTTTGCAGTAGGTGACTCTTATCAGTGAAAACAAAAGGCCTGCTGCTCTGCTAAGAGAATAGGAACCCACATCAAGCATTACTATAGATAAAAATCATAAGACCCTTACTAGGAGGAAGGGAAGTGAATCACCATCTCCAACGATTGAATGCGGATGCCAGTTATATCCTTCTCTTGATCAAAGCTCTGCAATAAAAGGGGGTCCGTCCACACATGAATTCATAATTAAGCACCACATGGAAAAGTCATCAATGTTATTGGAGCTAAAAATTGCAGAATGGATGCAAAATACACACTAATAAACCAATCACCTCATGGTACCAGGAGAACAAAGGAATGATTCCCAAGCCATCTACAACCATAGGATTAGTCTCAACTCCAAGTACTCTACATGCATCAAGCAATTTATTTAGCTTTTGAAGAGAATCGACCTGAAAACACAACTTTAAAGGCTCAGATGATTATTTCCATAAGCATTGAAATATCATAAAAGGAAATTGAAGAGCAAGCTTTAACAGGAATCAAATTCTGAAAAAGATACAACTAATATCATTGCTAAGCATTGAAAATTGAGCAAGAGCCAGCACTAGAAAGATCAACTTTCACTGTCTAACTGATAACAGAAGATGAAACCATATAGTTTCAGTGAAAGGTCAAATGTATAAGATTTAATGAGAAAACTAATAAAAAGAAGAAGAGGGGTGGGGGTGGGAAGAATATAAATAAAATTAGGGCTTTTGATAGAACAAACAGCTTGTCCAAAGCTCAGGTTCAGATTATTAAGATTCTCCTCCAGAATTAATTAATAATTAAGGAAGCTAAGCTTAATTTTAGAAAAGGCTGACTTTTCAGATCAAGTTGAACTTGAAGTACATGAAAGTTAGCTCTCTTACACACTCCAACATGAGAGTAATTAGAGTCTTCAGTAATAAGCAGAATAGTCTTTGCTCAAGCTAGGATTATCAATAAGCTGCCTCTGTGTTTATTTTATTTTATTTTAATGTAGGGAACTTTCTAAACAACGGCCCTTTGGACTCGCCTTTAGCTAGTAGAACCTACAGGCAAATGACCCCACCTGTAGAACCAGTTGTAAAGTAATCCAGGAGCATTCACCACTGATGAGCTAAGCAGTTTGTGCTTATGCCCAGGAGCACTGCCTCTGTTTTTCACCAGCCTAAAGAATCAAAACTCACGCTTTACGTTCTTATTTCAATCAATTAACAAGCCAAACTAGAGCAACACAAGGCCAACAGAGCTTATGAATAGTTCAAAAAAGGATGATACAGTGACATTACTTCTTAAAAAGAAATGTAGAAGAAATGAGACACTTTTCAGCACAAAGTTCACAAGTTATTTAAAGCTGCTTATGATAAACAGTTGAATAGCGTCTTGAATATCTTAGCCTTGAAATTTCAATAAATGATGGCACAGCTATTAAATCATAACATGCAAATGAACTATAGACTAGGCGAATGACAAACTCCATTACACTGTTGACCATGATTAGGCACTGTCAACCCACCATACTTTAACAGGGCCTTTTTCTTTTTAATAAATCAAACTTCAACAGGGTTATTAAGCTTAACCATAGCAACTTGATCCAATATCAACCAAACTGAGCTAGAGTATCCAAACATTGGCCCCACTTGGGTCACCTCATTGACAGATTCAAACCTGTAATGTTAAGAAATTATTTAACTAACCAATGATAACCTGAGAAACCATCCTGCGTGCGTACATTCATAAATATTCAAACAGAGAGACAGATATAAGCCTAGTACATCTCAGTATGGAATAATTGAACATAACATATCTAGAAGAATTTGAAGGATGCGAATTTCTAGGAAATAAATGATGTTTCTTACATAATCTTCTCCTTCCCGACGACACCAAAGATCATGGTTTCCTGGTACGTAGAAGACATGCTCAAATCTATCCTTCAAAAGAGACATAGTCAAAACAAAATTTCCGTATATTTCTGCCACATCACCGGCTATGAGAATAACATCTTTCCTGTGCCTCACAGTAGATATGGACTTCACCCAGCTCATGTTCTCTGCATAGTCTGTGTGCAAGTCTGAGAGCACAAAGACACGCAAGCCAACAGCATCTCTAGAAGTTAAAGGTAGTATTTGAGGCCGTTCAATGAAACCCCTCTTTATGTCTGTTTTGTATTTGCTTAATGCAGCAATGTGTTTAGAAAGATAGTTCAAATTCATGGGTTTTTGAGATACACATGAGTAAGAAGGGATGAACCTCATTACCATGTGGGGTGTGAGAGCCAACCAAATTCCTTCAACCTACAATGCTGCAAGCAATTGTACATTTTTTTTTTTTCAATACAAACAAATAATTAATCATTGGTATCTGTCATAGGTTCTTAAGTTGGAGATGAAAGCAGGATTGAATCATTAATTACATCATATATAATAAATCATTAACAGATTCACGGAGAATTCAGATATTTGTTAATTTTTTTTGTTCTTTTAACTTAAATTTTTTTTTTTTTGAATTAACTAATTCCTGTTAGATTAGATTAGATTAGATTAAGATTGGATGTGTGGGTTACAGTAATCCATTAACTAATACAAATTTCTAGTAAAGAACTTAGACTCTTGTAGATGTCAATGTAACTAACTATACCCATTTCGTTTTCTCCTACGAATTTTAACTCAAACTTGAAAGCAAGACCAAACATATAAACCTACGAATACATACTTAATACTTTAAAGAGCTTAGCCAATAACCCACCAAATCAAATAAAATAAACTAATTTACAATTGGCATATTCAGAATTTATAAAAAATCAAAAATTGATAGATGGTGAGAAATGAGCGAGTACCTTCTTCACTATAATCTCCAAAGCTTCTTTAAGTCTTTGCAGAATCGTTGAGGACTTTTTATTTATTTTCTTTATTTTATAATTTCATACCAATGAAGATTTTGTTTTGTTTTGGAGACAGCATAAATATTGGATTCTGAGAAGATCCGTCACACAGTTGGATTCGGGTTGACGGCACCATAGAGTCAACTGGGTGATTGAAGTAGAATTCATCGATTTTATCGTCACCTTTTTCAAATATCTGTTTGGATTAATAATGTTGTTAAAAACTGAAAATATTAGTAAAATAATTTTTAAATATGTAAATAGTGCTGTACGACTTATTTTTAATAAAAATTTTATTGGAAAAAGAGATTTGTGAGTCCCATGAACAATGCACGAGACCCACTAACAGACGCATTCTTCAGCCAAACGCAAATGTTGATACAAAACGCTCTATCCAAACATATACTAAGGGTTTGTTTGGATAGAACTTATTTTGCTGAAACTGAAAACTGAAAATACTATAACAAAATAATTTTTAAATATGTGAATAGTACTGTGGGACCTATTTTTAATGAAAAAGTTGCTGAAAAGTGTAATTTGTGGGTCCATGAACAGTGCACATACACACTGTTCACGGTCAAAAGTTGCGGATACTGTTCATAACAGTGATGAACAGTAGCGTTTTAGCGTCAAAAAAAAAAAAAAAAAAAAAAAAAACCAAAAACGTAAACATGAAACACAGCTTTAGTGGATCCAAACACACACTAAATGTTTTTGAGTTTTACTATTATCATTTTATTATACCAAATTGGGTAAACTAATACCGACACAATCTACTTTCAAATCATTTTATTTTTGGACCAAATTTATGCACAATACCTTAAGTGTTGTTCGTAAAGTTTCTCTCTTAAAATTCTACTATATGACTACTTAACTTAAAAAATACACTTCCATTTATGAGAAAAAAGTCACATGATAGAATTTTAAAAGAGGAATCTAAGGAACAGCACATAAGTATTATATATAAGTCTTGCTCTTTATTTTTATACCACACGACATCATTTTGGTCATATCTACATTTGCAACTGAGAGCACTAGTATTAGTGGTGCTAAAAAGCTATATTACTATTTTTAGCACCACCAAATACCAAAATGTGGCTACATTGGCAGTGCCAAAACTATATTTTTTTGGCTTCACAGCTATAATGCACATCTACTTTTGACTGTGCACGGTAGCTCATATGTAAAATATATATATATATATATATATATATATATATATATATTATTAAATGTTATGTTCCCCTTGCTTTTTAATAAAAAAAATATTTTTTTCTCTTTAATTTTTTTTCTCCGTTTCTCCTCTCTGCTTCGTTTCTCCTCTTTCTGCCTCGTTTGTCCTCTGCGTTTCCCCTCTCTTTGTGTTGTCCTCTGCTTCATTTCTCCTTTCTGCTTTGCTAGCTAGCTCACCGACCCACAGACCCATCTCCCCAAACCCATCCAGTCGAGACCCCATCTCCCTAGACACATCTCGTCGAGACCCCATCTCCCTAAGCCCCATCGACGATCTGTTACCCAAGCTCCATCATCGCCGAGTTTGTGCTGGATTTGTGTTTGTGTGCTGAGTTTGTGTTTGTGTTTGTGCTAGGTTTTTGCCGAGTTTATGCTAGGTTCGTCTTTGTGTGTTGAGTTTGTGCTAGGTTTGTGCTGATTTGGGATTGTTGGGTTTGTGCTAAGTTTCACACTGGTAGTGGAGGTGGTGCCTGAAGATAGTGGTGAAGACAGTGAAGAATAGAGAAAAAATAATAAATAAATAAATTATTTATTGTAGTAGATATATTATTTTATTATGTTGAAAGCTAAAATAAAACTACTGATGTTAGATGTTTTATAAAGTGAAAAGGTAAAATAGATAAAGTAGTTTTTTGTAGTGCCAAATAACTAAAAAAATAACTCCATCAATGTGGATGCTCTAATAAGTGTGGAAGTTTGGACATAAATTCCAGGACGCTTTGCTGAGCTGAGCCATTAAATGGAGCATTAAGTGGTAACTGTCAAAGGTAGCATAGCATTATTAGGCTTGTGTTGGTATTGTTGGGCCAACCTTGCCCTACAAGAGTGAGTTGGTAGCAATCACAAATAATTGATTATTCTATAAATTAGTTTCCTCACAAATTCCAACAAACTTTCTAGATGGATAGCTTCTTGTAGAAGCTTTGAAAAAATTAGTTTTTCTTCTTGGTTTATGCATTCACATATTTTGAAGTTCATCTAAATACAATTTGCTATTAGAAAGATAGCATCGAATACTTTCCATTGATTCCAAGCTTCGGTTGTTTTAGTTTGACTATCAATTTCACAACATCTTATTTTTGTCCTACATTAGATCATGGCTCGTGATTAGTTTCACCATTATCCCAATGGTGGTTAATATATTCGGACGATCAAATCTTTGACTAAATTATGTCCTAGTTAGTCAGGGTTTTACTTTATCAAAGCAAGCTCAAGCTAGGGTCATGCTTTCTACTATATACTTGACCATTCGATCAATGTAAATTGACTCTATTAATAAAACCTCATCCCTTGGATTTTCAAGAATTGTAAATCAAGCTCTTCTAGGGCCAAGATAAAGAGTTTTTTTTTTTTTTTTGGGGGGGGGGGGGGGGGGGGATATTGGGGTGGACAAAATATTGTTTTGACAAGCCCACTTGGGTAGGTCCTCCCTTTTCCATAAAAGTGGATTGCCCCTTGGGGCCAACACTATGACTAACACACTTGAATATAAACCCATTCAAGGTCTCTTTCATTCCCTATGTGATTCATGTATTTTCACCACTTTAACTCATGTTTAAGTTGGCAATTTAGGACTTAACTTATCTGAAAGCTCAATAGTGTAAAACACTAAAACTTGTTTAGACCCTCAATTTTAAACTTACGGCTAAATTACTTTTAAACTACTCAACTAAATGCGGAATAAAAGTAAATGAAATGCAATTAACCGGAACTACAATCTAGTGCATAGGTATACATAGAAAACAATATATGTAAAGCACAAAGAGTATGGGAAGAAAAATGCAAACATGAGATAACACCAAGACATGTTATCAAAGAGGAAAACCGAAGTACTCGGCGTAAAAACCTCTTCGCGGCCCTCCAAGCCGAAATGATTCACTAGTGAATAAAGTTTGAGTACAAAGATATCAAAAAGGCTCTCCAAGCCTAATCTACCCACTGTACTTGAGCCCTTTGAGTTCCAACTTCCAACAGACTTCACCAAGTCTTGTTTTCACTAGTTATCTGAATCTTGCAATTAGCTCCAAATTTCATCCACCAAAGAATAGCTTCATCCAATGCTTCTAATAGACACCAAAACAACTCTCAACACTCAGATTGGGTGAGGTATGTGTTTGGGCTAAGAACCTCTCAAGGATTTGTAATTACAGAGGTAGGAGTAGAGAAAAACTAAGAGGAATGTGTAGATGATTGTGGGTTTACAATCTCTAACTCTCAAGTGTATTTCTAGGGCTAAATTTGCTAAACAGTACAATTTTGGAAAAATATTAGGCAGATGGCATGCGTTCAAACTTAATTAGTAAGTTGGACTCTTTTTGGAAGTTGGTTTTAGCAAACTCAACTTCCTACTAAAAATCAGTTCTGACGTGGATTAAAAACAGAGGAAAAAAGCCACGTAGAACCAGTGAAAATCGAGTATAGCATACTTAACTTCTAGTGAAAGTCGAGTATAGTACACTCGACTTCCAGGTGTAGTAATTTCACCACCTCCATTTATGCGAGCACGGTAAACTATTGAAATTCGAGTTTAGTAAACTCAGCTTCCACTAAAGGTTGAGTATAGCATACTCGACTTCTAATAAGTTTCACCACCTACCCCACCTATCTCATTTATTCGAGCACGGTAAAAATTTATTTAAATGAAACTCGAGTTTGATAGACTCGAGTTCCAATAAATTTTACAACCACCCCAACCATCTCAGATTATACACTTTGATCAACTCTCACTTTCCACTCAACTCTCACTTCTCACAACTCTCTCCCACGCCAAAACTACCTTTCACACACATTGATCATTATACAAATTAAAAAGCTTTTCTTCTTCTACAAATCACATTGATCATTCTACAAATTAAAGCTTTTCTTCTTCAATTTGTAGGTAAATATTCAAACCTTTTTAAAAAAAAATTTTGTTAGACCTGGCTAATATATATACTCACTTTTACATTTGGTAGATATATATATATATATATATATATACACATACCACTTTTATATTGTTGATGAGTAATGTGTTGTTATTATTATTGTTGTTGTTTTTTGTATTTGTTATTTGTGCTTTGTAATGGGTTGTTATTTGAAATATGTAATGGGTTTTTCTTTGTAATGTGTTGTTATGTATAATGCAAATGAATGGATAACATATTATTTATTTGAAATGTGTTGTAATGTGTAATGGTTTATTAGTTATAAGGTGTAACGAATATTAATTTTTTAAGGTTAGCAACCATGTAAAAATTTGTTTGAGTTAAAAAATTCGAATTTTTGCTTAGAGAGAATAAAATTTCAATTGATTATAATTGTTTGGTGGACTATACAATGTTATCTTTATATTTGCCTTGAGGCAATATTTTGTAGTTCATATCGAATAAAGATATTATATTCGTCACTAACTTTTAGTAAACTTATTTGACTTATAGGCTTGTAATGAGTTCGATTGATTTATATCTATATTATGGTGGGGAGCCCTGTAGTGATGTGCCTTATGGGGTGACATATGAAGGGCTTGGTAAAAAGTTAGAGATTATTCAGCTAAAAAAATGGCGGGAGATCAATTTAAAGAAGTTGAAAAAGAAAATTATGAAAGAGCTGGATTTGGATCGTCGGTTGCATGACATAAAAATTATATATCATGCTCCTCATGCAGTGTTCAATGATCGTATTGTCTTCACGCCTATTGAAATAAAAGGAGACGAGCATGTTAAGATTATGTTTGACAGGATAAACTCTACGCCCTAGTTAAAAGCTACCAAGTTGTATATAAGTGTGGAGCCTCGTATAGAAGTTGGCGGTGAAGATGTGCAACAAACAACTTTGGAGGATGGTGGCAGGGAAGAATTCTAATCATTATATATGGATAGTTATTCGACTCTTACCTCGTGCACCACAGTTGGGGGTTATACATCACCATGCCAAGAGACACCAACTCCAATGGAGGTTTGCGGATCTAGTTATCAACAAGAATGTATTCAATCTCTAGGGAGGGAAGAGGAAGACGAAGATGATGTTGATCATGGTAGAGATGAGTATGAAGAGATGATTGGGAGAGATGAATCTTATGAGAATACTATAAACTATGAAAATGCTGACAATGTCTGTCATGATGTTATGGAAGATCATGATGATGATGCTATAGAGTTTCAAGATGATATAGGCGATGGTATAGGTGTGCAGCCTAAAGTCCCTACATATGAAGCTCATGGCCTGTCATTCCATGCAAACACTTGGGATAATATAGTTGATCCTTCAAATGTTGAGATACCATTTTCATCAAGTTGGGTGTAGGGAATGAATTTTAGTAAAGGGTTGATTTTCCCTAATAAAGAGGTGGTGAGACAGGCATTAATAGTTTACTTTATGAACAATAACAAGAATTATATAACTGAGCGGTCCAACCAGCAAAGATTGTGTGTGAAGTGCGCGAATGAGTCATATGCATGGAAAGTTCGAGCATTCTTGCAACGGAAGCTTAACGAGTTATGGGCCGTCACAGTATACGGTGGTCCTCACACTTGTCCATCAGTTGGGTGAACAAAGATGACAAAATGATGGATTCCAATTTTCTTGCCAAAGAACTTCATACATATGTACTTGTAAATCACACCAGCAAAATAAAAGGTCTCCAAAATTTGATGAAGGAAAGGTTTAACCACGATATATCGTACTACAAGATATGGAATGCGAAACAAAAGGCTATTGCAAACATACATGGGAATTGGGAAGAGTCGTATCAAAAGTTGCAGAAGTTGTTGTTGGCATATAAGAATAGCGATCCGAGTACACAAGTGTCTTTTTGGTCGATCAACGGGGACATACCGGGTACTATTATATTCAAGTATGGGTTCTGTGCTTTCGCTCCTTCCATTGTTGGATTCACACATTGTAGGCCAGTAATTAGTATTGATGGAACTCATCTTTATGGAAAATATAAAGGAAAGTTGTTGATTGCAATGGCTATCGTTGCTAATAATGAGATTTTTTCGCTTGCCTTTGCAGTTGTGGATGATGAGACGGGGGCCAGTTGGGGATGGTTTTTATCTTGGTTGCAGACTGCGATACGGGATGCGGTACTCGATTCTGGCATTTGTATAATATCAGATTGACATAGAGGTATAATATCATCCATTGCACAGTGGCCCAATGATTATGTTCCGGTATATCATAGATATTGCATTAGACATGTGGCCAGCAACTTCAACACTCAATTTAATGACAAATTCTTAAAGTCTTTGGCCTTGAAAGCAGGATACGAGCATCAAGATCGCAAATTTGAAAAAAATATTAGATTGCCTTAAGGAAGTTGAACTCAAATTCAGTAAGGATCCCAATCTCAATATAGCAAAAAAGAAGCCATACTCCTATCTAATGAAGGAGTGTCTGGAGAAGTGGACACTATCACATGATGGTGGACGTCGTTATGGGACAATGACTACCAATATGTTTGAGTATTTCAATGGAGTTCTAAAAGGTGCACGTGGACTACCCATATCTGCATTGGTTGACTACATTTGGTGCAAAATTGACGCTTATTTCAATGATCGGTGCACTAAAATATTGGGTGATATTGAACATGGTCAGAAGTTCAGAAAGCATGCCATGGAGAAACATGAAGCAAATTACAAAAAAAGGGACAAGACACTATCTGAGGCCATTTAACCAGCAAGACGATGTATATCAGGTTTGCATGACGCATAATCCACACAAATTTGATAGGGGAGACCATAGTCATGAACTAAGGTTGCTGGAGAACACTTGTACTTGTGGCAAATGGGAAATCTATAAGATCCCTTGTTCACATGTGATTACAGTTTGTATTAGGGAACATGTCAATGCAATGAGGTATATTGACCCATGTTATACTTTACAACAACAACTTGCCACTTATTCACATGAGTTTTGTGTGCCCAAGGATAAGTTATTATGGCTGGAGGTTGCCAGCCCAAAGTTGTACCCTAACCCTGAAATGTTGTGAGACAAAGGTCGACCTATGTCAACAAGAATAAGAAATGAGATGGATTGGAGGGAGAGTCAACCGAAGCCGAAATGTGGAGTGTGTCATGAAGAGGGCCATAACTGTAGGAGATGTCCAAATGTGATTTGCGCATCAACAAGCAGCCATGTTCCGAACTAGGTAAGCAATTCCTGCAATTTTGTGATTCTCTTTCAGGGGATTTTTTTTTTTTTTTGGGATATACTGATTAGAAGTCAGTAGTGGTTTGAATTGTTAGTTAACAATCTTTATAAAGAGTATAGCATCTATCATCATCATTTGAATTGTTAGCTAATATATATATATATATATATATATATGCAACTAGCGTGTGTTTGTGTTTAGTATAATGGGAATCCAAAAATATCCCCAGTTCCCACTCATAGGCCACAATATGAAAGAATACTATAAATAATGCGAGAACAAGAATACTATAGCTACTCCCCAAGTTTGTGACATGGCCTTATCTTGAAATACCACATGTAGGCATGTTTTTGTTTTCCAACCATTTGCAGACATTCACAGCCATTTTTCCTTTTGTTTCAGGAATGATGATTTTATTAGAAATTTGATTCCATATGTTGGGCAGCAGGAGCCAGTTAGCCACAGAAGCATTGGAAACTATGCAGGCGTGTTTGAGAGTGTTGTTGTTGTTACTCAATTTTCTGCATGACATTTGCCTATTGTGATTTCTATGTTTTAATGCTCATTTAGAAGTTCATCCTACTTTTATATGATTACGTTGGTGTCTTATATTTATGACATTTGTCTCAAGATTGCATTCAGTTTATGTTTACTTTTTTAGTTAGTATCATACGGTTTTTCTTCCAATTATTTTACTTCTGAATGGTAAGGTTTCACCACACCCTTTTTCCTCCAATTGGTATTGTAGGGGCTGAAGTGGCCAATTTCTTAAAACTTCTAAGTTAGGCTTCACTAGAGCCATTTTTAGTATTTAGTAGCTCAACTATAAGTGTCTATAAGCACCTTTTGAGGCAACCACAGTGGATTCTTGAAATGCTGTTTTCACCCATAAAAGGTTTTGTTTAATATGGATTGCATGGTGAGCATGAAACCATCAAATCAAAAGATAAAAGAATACACAATCAGTGAATCAGATTTAGGCCTTTGTTTAATATGTATTTATTTTATTCCTTTTTGCGTGTCTCCAGCTTTGAAAAATTCCATCTCAACATAATGAGATAATAGACAGTTCCAAAACAAAAAATCTCCTCAGTCTTAACCTAAACTACCTAATTCCAGATTAAATACAAGAAGAAAACAGAAAAAAAAAAAAAAAAAAAAAAAAAAAGCAACCACAGTGCTCAATTTCACATGAAAAAATGTTGCTGCATTGAAAAAATTCTGCTGCATTAAAAAAATTCTGTTGCATCAAAATTTTGCTGCATTAAAAAATTTCTGCTACATTAAATAAAACTCAGTAATACACATAAAATTTGCTGCATTAAATAAAACTCAATAATACAAATAAAATCTGCTGCATTGAAAAAATTCTGTTGCATTAAATAAAATTTATGCTGCAAATTTCTTCAAATATAAATTCTGTTGCATTGATTAAACATATATAATGTTATCATCTGCCAAAAGTAAAGACAATCAGTTTTGTCTTTAAGCCACATGCATAGAGGTTTACAACCAAAACCTAACTACTGGTCCACCACACATCAGACATGCACATCTTCCAACCAAACTGTGGGAACCAGTTACTTAAACTGTGGCACTTGACCAATTTAAATACCAGTTACATAAACTATGGAAACCATAACAAAAACAAAAAATATCAGATGTTCTACTTCATTTACTGCTTTTGGTGCCCTTATTGGCCTTCTTGCCTTTTCCACCAAGTGGTTGAGTGGCTGCAAACAGATACACCATCAAGAAAACATTAGAAATATATGTTCATATTTCACCAACAAAAATGAACTTTTATTACATATATCTTATAAATCAAACAGAGCTTTATACTCATCCTCATTGTTTGTGGTTGATAAGCCTAATCTCAAGGATTTCTCAATTATGATCCTTTCTGGAGATATCAGAACTAGCCCCACTCCAAATCCTTTGTGGTTCGCTACACCATCAACGTATACCTTCCAGGACAAAGGTTCTTGTAAGGAGATGGCACCAACCGATTTTTCATCCATGTTCTACTTCTCTACTCTCTCTTCTAGTGGGGTTTCAGCAAACTCGGCCACCAAATCGGTAAGAACCTTACCCTTGATAGAGGTACGAGGCATGTACTTGATATCAAAAGGCCCTAGGATCGTACCCCACTTGGCAATCCTCCCCGTGTAATCACCACTCCAAAGTAGAGATCTAAGCAGGAGCTGGGTTAGGACAACAACTGAGTGCGATTGGAAATAGTGGAGGAGCTTACATGTTGCATGCACCACTGCCAGAATGACCTTCTCCAATGGTAGGTAACGGACCTCAAACTCATGTAGTGACACTGCAATGTAAGCAAACAAAACCTCATCCACCTCGAGTTTAGATATAATGGGTGGCCAAGAAAGATAATCCTTCAACTGCTGGGAAGGCAGGATGCACTCCTCTGTCCATTCATATCCCTTCCACTTGTTCAACAACTAAAAGAAAGGCCTGTACCTGCCTACTAACCAATAGATGAATCGATTTAGAGCAGCGGTCATCTCTGTTAGCTTCTAGACCTCTTTGGGATTCTGAGGTGGCTGTAAATTGTTGATTGCCTTAATCTAGTCAGGGTTAACTTCAATTCCATGATGTGTAACCATGTACCCCAAGAATTTTCCTGATCCGACACCAAAAGAACATTTAGAAGTATTAAATTGCAGCTTGTGTCTCCTCAAGATCTCAAAGATATTCCCGAAGTCATTAACGTGCTCAGATTCCAGTTTTGCTCTTGACCACCATGTCGTTTATATAAATCTCAATGTTTTTCCCTAGTTGTGGCTCAAACATCCTGGTCATCATCCTCTGATAGGTGGACCTCGCATTCTTCAGATCAAAGGGTATCACCTTGTAGTGGTAATTCCTAGTAAAAGTGACAAAAGTTGTTTTCTCCTAATCATTCAAGGATAAAGGTATTTGATGGTACCCTTGAAAGGCATCCAAAAAACTCATCCGAGGATGGCTTACAGTTGCGTCCACTAGCTGATCAATTCGAGGCATGGGGAAGGGGTCCTTTGGACAGGCCTTGTTCAAGTCTGTGAAGTCTACACACATGCGTCACTTCCCATTCTTCTTCTTTACTACCATTGTATTAGGCAACCATTTAGGGTTGAATACTTCTTTGATAGCCCCAGCCCGCTTAAGCTTGTTCACCTCTTCCTTGACAACATCAGAAGGCTCTTTAGATGAACGCTGAGGTGGTTGCTTTCTAGGGAGGATAGCTGGGTTGACGTTTAAATGATAGCAAATGAAGTCAAAATCTACCCCAGGAGCCTTATAGGCATTCCAAGCAAACACATCAATATTCCTCCTAAGAAATGCCAATAGTTCTTCCTTCCCCCAAGGAAGCAATTGAGTTCCAACCTAAAAAAACTTCTCCGGATCACCATCTATAGCAATTTCCTCCAACCTCTCACACTTTGCCTCTCCCGACACCATATCCGTAGATAGGACCAAAATCCTTGATTGCTATGAGCCCCCCTCAGTAGAGGCCGAGGACTCAGCTGCAGGCTGATGCATGATTGCAGCCACGAGGCACTGCCTAGCCATGGATTGACTCCCCATAAACTCCTCAATCCGGTCCCCTGATGGATACTTCACCTTCAAATGCAGAGTTGAAGAAACGGCTCCTAGGGCATAAAGCTAGGTCTGGCCACAATGACCGTGTAAGAAGAGTATGCATCCACCACAATGAAGTCCACTTCAACCACCTTTGAATCTACCTGCACGGGCAACCTAATCTGACCCCTTGGGATGATAACTTTCCCATCAAAACTCACCAAAGGTGAATCATAGGCTATCAGATCCTCAGGCTTTAAGTTCAGCCCTTTGTACAAGTCAGGGTATATAATCTCTACACTGTTGCCCTGATCTACCATCACCTTTTTCACATCATACCTTCCTATTATGAGGGTGACCACTAAAGCATCATTATGTGGCTGGATGGTTCCAATCTTGTTTTCATTCAAAAAACTCAGCACCCATTGGATCTCCAATCTAACCCTCTTCGGCTCAAAATTAGAGTCCTCGGCTAGTAGTCGAGCTACAGACATCACCCAAGAAGGATGAGAACCAATTTTCCCAGGTGCAGCAAAGATGACATTAATTGTGCCTAACGGGGGCCTTGAAGAAGCGCTCCCCTAAGCCCTTGACCTTGATTGGTTTCTCTACCCGTTGGGCCAATACAAAAACTATTGTAACCTTCTGTCTCTCATTAGTTGCTCCAGATGGTTCCACAGAGTTCTAAAATCCTCGGTGGAATGTCCCCACTCTTGGTGGTATTGGTAATGAAGGCTCTGATTACGTCTTAAGGGGTCTCCTCCCATTTTGTTTGACCATTTGAAGTATGACTCGTTCTTGATCTTTTCCAAGACTTAATGCACCAGTTCTCAGAATACAATGTTAACCACCTAAGGAGCCATAAATCCAGATTGTCCAGCAAAATCCCTTCGGGTTTTGTTATTGTTGTAGTGGTCCGACTTGAAATCCCTAATCTCTTAAGGGATAACCTTACCCTTCCCCTTGCCTTGTTATTGGTCTTCCTCAACCCTTTTGTATTCATCAATGCGGTCCATAAGCCGACGTACACTCCTTACTGGCTTCTTGGTTAAGGATTTTCTCAAATCATGCTTGGTGGGCAAGCCGACCTTGAAAGTCCTTACAGCCACGTCATCAAAATCCCCATCAATCTCGTTTAACATCTCCTAGTATCTGTCCGAGTACGTTTTCAAGGTCTCCCCTTCTCACATGGACATGGATAATAGGGAATCCAAGGGCCGAGGAACTATACTGTACGTGATAAAATGAGATCCAAACGCCTGAGTGAGCTCCTTGAGAGAATCAATGGAACTTGTACCTAGGCCATCAAACCACCTCATAGCCACATGCCCTAAATTGGAGGGGAACACCTTGCACATCAAAGCCTCATTTTTGGAGTGCGTGGCCATTCTCTGGTTGAAGGGGCTCACGTGCTCTACATGATCTGTTCGACCATTGTACATGGTGAATGTAGGCTGAGTGAACTGCCAAGGAAGTCTCCCTCCCTCAACTTTGCGCATGAAGGGTGACCTAGAAATTTGGTTGAGTGCTCCACTTATAGCATCATTCCCCAAGCCTTTGGAAGATGAATTTCTGTTTCTGCACTCATGATGGTAGTCCTCATCATATGAGAAAAACTCACTATGAGGAGTCCTTGATCTGCGTCTATAACTACCATCCTCTTCACCGTTAAAAGAGAAGTAAAAAATGGAAGGAGTTCGCCTTCTCCGTTCGTGGCGCAACTTCCTCTTTAAATGATCAATCTCCAGCTACATGTCTTTAGCATTTTTCTCATGAGAGATGCCGCTCCCACCTCGAGACTGGCTTCTAGTATGGGTAGTGTGCATACTTCCCTCCCGGTTTCTCCTTTGTTCAAGATCATAGAAGTGATCTTGACGTTAAGACCCTATAGATTCTTCCTGGTTTGGACCTGAACCTACCATCGTTGATCGTTAGACTCATTATAACACCAGTAATTCCCATAGATGGCGCCAATTGTAAGGACTCAATTTGGGTACCTAGCCTAATTGATGGATGAACTTAGGCCCAAAAAATCCAATACAATGAATTTGTAGAGAGTGGGTTGGAAAACTGGGCTTTAGTGAGTTGAAAAACAAGTAAAATGGATTCAGATAACATGAAAAGGAAGCTAGGCTGATTTGAACTAAAGAAAATCGTCCTCGGTAAAGTTCGAGGAGATCAGTTCATATATATATATATCTCAAGTTTGATTACAAATTCAGTTCTTGATTGCTATAGTATTTTTCTCTTAGTTTCTTGATCCCTCTCTCTCATTGCCTTCTTCTTCTTTTATACTTTTTTCCCCTTTCGTCTTTACCCTCTATGTGCAAGTCAGATAGTTGGTTTTGATGCTTGTCCCATCAGCACCTTCTTGAAGTCTTTGTGTAGTAACTGTAAGGCTGAAAACCACTATTCAAGTATCACTTCCACATTAATGCGGCCATAGGGTTAGCTGCAGAACATTCAATGCGGTGGTAGCAGCTTTCTCCTTGGATATTTTAGGACTCCTCCCTATCCTAAGTTTCTGTGATGCTTATCCGTATCAACAGAATTTCCTGGAACGTTCCCTTGGACGGTAGACCACCTCTTTTGACCTCAGCTTTAGTTAGCCGAGGAGACATTCATCCTCGGCCCAACCTCCTGGGCCCTTATAACCAAAACTAACTTCTTCATTTACTAACACGAACTCCCCTAACAATGTTTACTTCTCCTCAGACGACTTTACATCCTCGAATTGTGCCCCAGGCCCAATATATATATAAATAAAGAGTTCCTGGGCCCAATATTCCTACAGATATCATTTGACCCCCCCATGAAATATCCATAGTGAACAAAGTCATAATAAACTGTCACTTTGTAAATAACTATTTTATTCCTTGAGTATTCAATTTAATCCTTTAGTTATTCATATTTATGAAATCTAATTTCATAAAATATAAACTTTAGTAACTCTTACTAAAGTGGCTGGCCCTGAATAACCAATTCCCATTAAACTTATGTCAAGTGGATATTTTGTGTCTCTATAGAAAGAGATTATAGATTCCATTTTGAGAATATGTGTTCTCTCAACACTACGTGTAGTTACCCAACATACCGAGATTTTGACTGTTAAACTAGATCTCACTTCTAATATATCAAAGTAACTTACATTTCATGATTGGGTTCACTATCCTCTCAAGATTAAGAGTCTATGAAGTTAGAAGTCATGAGATTAATTATTCATGTGACAGTTGTTAATTGAATAATTAATCTTATAGCGATCCAGCTCAATATGTCTTACACACTTAAGACATATCAACACATCAACACATCAACTAAAAATCTTCACTTCCATAATCAAGACAAACCATCTTAGTTTGGTGTATTATAGTTTTCGCAGTTGAAACGCCCAATTTCATCACCAACTACGAATTATATTTTGAGTTTACAAGAAACTTGTGATTTATATCTTCTGTAACTAAATCATATACAATGCATCTCAAGGATTATGATAATGTTCCATTAGTTCATTTATATATAGTCTCATATAATTAAATAATTTAATTATTTATAACATGCCAATATATTGGATTTTAGGACACAAAATCTAACACTTCAATTACCCTTTTTTAACATATCAAGCTCATCATTGGGATTGGGGACTAAAGATTATTAACCGAGTACAAAGTGAGGTGTCTACACCCTAGGCTTATACATGTGCCATTACTTGCCTCCTATAAGCCTTAGGTGTTGAATGCTCTACTATAATAACAACTTTTTACTATGAGAATCAAAATGCTATTGAAATTACTTTCAATGGCATAATTTATAAGCGTATCAAACATATTTAGATTAATTATCACTTCGTACTTCACCACTTGCTAGATATAACAATGCTACAATTACGTTTTGTCCCCCCTTCATATCTAAGATATTTCCTCGAATCATTGATAAAACGTTCTTTTTTTTTCTTTTTTCTTTTTTAAGTTGTTTCTCTAACTCAATTCTTAGAGAAAAACAATTTTCAGTAACTTGTTGATCAAATAGTTGATAACCTAATATTGCATCCACTATCCCACTTTCATGATCTTGTCTTCAAACTCAATTTGCTCTCTCACAAGTCAATACGAGTTTGAAGGTAGCTACTAGACTATAATAGGCCTAGTAGGCCCAAGAGCCCATGTCTAAGCAGTAACTCTTTTTTTTTTTTTTTTTTTGGAGAATTAGCTAAGTAGTAACTATCCTAATTCAATGCATCCCTCTTTTTTTTTTTTTTTTTTTTTTTTTTTTTTTTTTTTTTTTCATATTTTTTTAGGACCGATTTGATGCATCCTTTTAATATAGTATATATCACCCGTATATTTTGTAATTATACTTGATCGATACATAGCTCTTGAAACATAACAAAAGCTCAAGATTTTGATAAAATTGAGAATTACATTAAAAAAATTACAATGAAACAAATAGAGCATTACATACAATGACCACTTGGTATGCTCACACTGTAATGTAATTCTGAATTTTATCAAAATCTTGAGCTTTCGTTATGTTTCAAGAGCTATGTATCGATCAAGTATGATGGTATGGTCACACTGAAAAAGAAAAAAGAAACACTACAATAATTTGACTAAAATAAATCCAAAATAGAGATTATTTCTAATCAATATATTTGTAATTGGAAAGTAAAAATTTGACTGGACAGATATTTTAATGATGCATGGCAAGATGGTATGCGATCCATTAAGTTATCATGGCTCCTCAAATCAAGGTAACGAGCCTGTGTCAACTTTTTATCTTACAAATACATCCATTAATTCCTGTATATCTTGTATGACTCTCTTTCTACTTTTTTTCCATTTTTTTTTTTTTATTGAGAAACAAACACACACACATACAAGGCTGAGAAAATAAGTTCTAATATAAAGACACCCACAAAATCCACTCAAAAACCATGATAACTTTTAAAGGATGGTAGGATAAGTTATACTGCACACAACACGCTATTTCTTAAAATTCCATTTGCTTTTCAAATGTTATCCTAATAAAGTTTTTTCTCCTCAAAGTTCTCTTCAATCAATAGAGTTTAACCATGAGCTTCTTTAGATCAAAAGGCAACACCACAGTAGGCCTTGATTGTACACGGATGCCTTTGGCCCTCATCAGTGCTGTAGAAACGAAGAAATTCTTGATGATCAAATGGCTTAAATTGTAGTGGGTTTTCATCGTCGACTAGCTCTCTTGGTGTTTGAATTGTCTCGCAATTGAATGAGAACAATGCAAGCGAATATCTGTCTGTCTCCTCTCATAACAACCCTGTGGTAAGGGGAATATATCCTGCCATTGCTCCAAGCCTGGGCCAATCAAAACAAGTATTTGTCAGCACCCTATCAATTGTTTATTCTTTCATTCTTTTTAATTTCTATTTTTGATGATAATTTCGTATGTACATTATCATCAATGAAAATAAAAATTTACTGTATCCAAAAATCAATTGAATTGTAATTTCCTAAAGGATTAACCTACAAATATTTCATTACTGGAGAAATTAAAAAGTCAAACATAGCTCATTCCCGACTAAACTTGTATATATGAAATATCCTGCACAAGCTAGCATTGAGCTAAAATTGGTGACTGTAACACTTACTGTGAATGCCTCTCCAGCCATGAATATGAAGGAAGAAGGGGAAGGCTCAAAATGAATCCACCTGTCATCCTTTGTTTTGATCTCTAGACCACTCACATCATTTTGGTGTAGTATGGTCAAGAAACTCTTGTCAGTATGAGACATGGCGCCAATGTTACTCTCGTTCTCATTGGGCACACTATATTTGATGAGTCGAAGAAGATATGTGGTTGAATTGATGTAAGAATCAAAGTACTTGTTCACTCCATAGCTTTCAAATACCATACTCTTCACCGAACGTTCCAATTGGGAAACAATCCTTGAGTAGGAGTATATGGTGTCACTAAACAAGCAGGAACAAATAATTAATTAGGTATATATATATATATATATATATAAAAATACTAAAAATAAATAATAAAGTTTTTAGGATTATAATTAAATATAGAAATATAGTTATACCAAAAGCGTTTGTTTCCACGAGGCCACATGAGATTTGTGAAGTTTTGAGTTCCGCTGAGAATTTGTGCGTCCTCAATTCCCATGCTTTCATTGAGTGGCATATATGGGTTTTGGCCAAAATAGCCATGGTAAGGTTTGCCAGAAGTGTTTTGGGTTTTGGTTTCCAAAGGGAGATCAAATAAATCCACTAACAAATCAAAAACAGAATTGTGAAGCTCCGAGGAGATGACTTTATCATCATATGATGCTACGAAGCAGCCGTAATCTTCGAGAGCCTGCCGGACATTGTTGCATATGGATACCCAGTGACTTGTACCTGGTTTCAATTTGTTAGGAGAGAAATCTATAATAGGGAGTTTGGGTTGTTCTTGAGAAGGCATTGTTTTTTGCTTTGCTTGCTCGATCTCTTCTCACTTGTTCTTGTGTCTTAAGGTTATCAAATAAATAAAGCTTCAATCTATTTATAGACAATGAGCAAAGAAAATGTCATCCATCTTTATATATAGCTTTGACTTTTTTTTTTAATGGCCGTTGGAAGTTGACAGTTGATTGCAGGTAACATCACAGAGTCAAAGTGCATTGTATTCTTAACAAGGGTTAGAGTGCAGGTAACATCACAGTAACAAAATACATTGAAGGCTGTACCAATTTTAAGTTATTTGGAACAAATATCATCTAATTATAAAAATAAAAGAACTCTGACTTTTATTTTTTATTTGATTTTTTTAAGGGTTTGAATGTTTGATGTTGGAGCTTCACCATGTTGTGGCGAACATCTTTTTATAAAGATTGGTCAAAGTCTTTTATATATATATATATATATATATATATATATATGGCCGTTTTCTTTTAAGATATTGTTTTGCTACACTGTATTGTCAATGGAAAATATACATAACTATTGAGGATTTTTTTTTCCCCCAGTAAATCAATCTTTTGCGGGATTTTTGAGTTTTGACCTATCAAACATTGGCCAAATGTTAATAAAAATTAGTAAAAGGTGCGTGGGATGTATGGTTCTGTTCTCAAAGTCAAAACAAGTTAATGATTATTGCTTAATTTTAAGATTCTCATGTATAAGGTACCAATTATCTTATAATGACATTTGTACCTAAGGATAGATGGCCATAGGGCAGGCCAGGGCGGGGCAGGGCTGAAGGACGGGGTCTTCACCCCTGTCCCGTGTGGCTTTGTCTTACTCTATACCTGCCCTAACCCGCATGGCAGGGTGACATGCTTCCCCAATCTCTACTCCTTAGGGCTTCGCGGGGCCTTGCCCCTCTGTCAATACTGATTTTTGTCTAGCCTCGATTAACGCGTCAAAATAATGCTTTAAAGCATAGAAAATGGTGAAAACTATGATTTTTAAAGCCAAAAGTGGGGAATAAATTAAAAGTAACATAATTTACCCCAATCGGACGATGATGCAAAAAACCGAAGTCAATTTCACCATTTTTGGCAAGAGTTAGACCAAAAACCCTAACCAGTGATACTAAAAAAGTTGACTTTTTGTTCCGACCATCCGATCAGGATAAATGTTGGACCGTCTTGTAGATCATATTTTTTTCCCCTTCGACACGATTGGTCACAGGCTAGTATCGGAGTTAAAACAGATGAGATATCAAAAAAATGTCAAAGTCATGATTAAATATTTCACTATTTTCAAGTCAAAAAGAACTATTTTTGGATTGTTTTCGTGCATAAAACTGTACCAACTTTGCCATAATTGGAGCAATTTGCCAGAACACAATTGAAGTATGATGTCTCAACTACCGTCCATAAAAAAAGGCTCGACAATATCCATCACAAATTAGCCACATACTCAATTCTAATAAATGGGAAACCCCATGACAACATCACCCTTAGTAGAGACCTTCGACAAGGCAATCCCCTCTATCCATATTTATTTCTGTTGTGTACAAAAGGTTTGCATGGCTTAATTCAAAAGACAGCCAATACTGGCAACATCACGAGAATTTCTATTCGTTGCAATGGACCCCAACTAACTCATCTTTTGTTTGCAGATGATAGTCTTGTTTTTTTGCAGGGCCAAAGAAGATGAGTGTTATAAATTACTGGCTATCCTTGCTACATATGAGCAGGCCTCTGGATAGCAAGTAAACAGAGCAAAAACCACTATATTTTTTTTCGCAAGTCAACATCACAAGATATGTAAGATTTGATCAAAGATGATCTTGGGGTACCGTCTGTACAATAATATGAAAAATACTTGGGCTTGCCTTATTTTATTAGTCGAATAAAGAAGGAGAGTTTTGAAAACATCAAATAACGGGTATGGAAGAAGCTCCAAGGATGGAAGGCAAGCTACTATCTCAGGCGAGTCAGGAAATTTTGATAAAGGCAGTGGCCCAAGCATTGCCTACTTATACCATGACATGCTTCAAACTTCCGATAGGTCTGTGTCAGGACATTAAAGCTCTTATCCACCGATTTATTTGGGGGCAAAGTAGAGATAGCCAAAAAATCCACTAGATTAAATGGCAAGAAATGTGTAAGCCTAAAACTCAAGGTGGAATGGGATTCAAGGATTTGTCTATGTTCAGCAACAAACCCTTGGCAAAATAGATGTGGCACTTGCTCCATGATACAAACTCATTATTATACAAGGTTTTCAAGGAGAAATATTTCCCCACATGTTCAGTAATGGAGGCAAAAAATCCAAGCTCAACATCATACACATGGAAGAGCATTATCAAAGGTAGGGAGGTTATTTGGAGGGGAGGGGTATCGAGGGTGGGAGATTGTCACTCAATTTGGAATTGGCATGATAATTGGTTTCTAGTGAAACAAAAGCCAAAAATTATCTCACCAATAGGGATGGAACCAGGATTCGAAGTTGGGGAGGGCAAAGTATAAACACAAAAATGTTTATGAAAATCAAAACTAACATCTACTCAAGCTTTGTTGAATTTCATCCCATTTATTAACATTATAATCTCATATTTTCACAATTTGGATTGATACTGATTTAATTGGTGTTAATTTTTTGGAATTTTGTTTGAAATTTTCATAAATTGGGACATCAACACTAGAGGCAATGCTACATTATCAACTTCAAATTATTTGTAATTTTTTCTCTTTAAAAAAATCAAATATTATAGATAATTTTCCCATCATCAACCATTCATATAAAAGTTTCATTATTTCCATATTATATAGCTCTATAGTTTCAAAATTTAGTCCAAAAAATAAACCAAACAAACATACCTCGCTACAACAACATTAATGTTAATAAATTATTTTCTAAAAATAGTTAATAATTTATAAAATAAATCAACAAACAAGCGTTATCAATTAATAACATTTATTACTAACCACTACACACATTTAATTCATAGTTCCTAGTCCCACAGGCTTTACTTTTTTATTGTCATTTTCTAGTTTTTTTATTCTTTTTATTTTTATATTTATTTTTTATCTCATTTGTCCTAATTTGACCATCTTTTTTTTCAAATTCAAGAGTCAAGGATGACTTCTTAAATTAAGTACACAGTGCTATATTTTTTTCAAAAGGGCCGCCGGGGGGGGGGGGGGGGGGGCGGCAATGGCCCCCCTCTGCCCCAACGTGGGTCCGTCCCTGCAAGTCACCAAATTTGCATATAGACCCCAATGCAATAGTCAATACTTTTATTGATCAAGAAAATCTGAGCTAGAGGAAGGATATTTTGGAAAATTGTTTGCTGGACTTTGAAGCTTCAGCGATCAAAAAATCCCATTGTGCAGAACTCCAAAAGCCGATATTCTGACATGGCCATATAACTCAACTAGAGAATATTCTATCAAGTCTGGATACAAGTTTTTACAAGATGAATTTCTCACCCAATAAACTGGTCCTTCAACCTCAGAGCATTTGAAACCCCTACTGTAGGCCATTTGGAATTTAAATGTTCCGGAAAGGTAAAAAATCTACTATGACTTGCTTGTAAAAGTTCTTTGCCTCCTAATACCAACCTGGTATGTCGACAGATTATTACTGTTGATTTATGTGAAGTCTAAAAAACCTACCAGGAAGATTTCATCCACCCTCTTTATCTCTACCCAACATTCAGAGAAATATGAACCATATCCCACTATGGAACCATGACAACTTCAAACAATGCTCGAACTTCATCGACTTAATTGGGTGTATCTTTGCCGAGAATAGAGACCCTACTCTATTCTTAATGGTGAGTTGGGCAATATGGAATAGTCGTAACAATCTCAGGCTAGGAAAGCACTCTTGTACACTTAGCCAGATCTTGCAGCAAGCCAAAGAGAGACTCCTGGAATATACCTCACACCACTCGGCAGCAACTTCACCATTGATTAGACCCTCAACATCCTGGCACCCTTTTTTTCACATCATGGTATAAGATTAATTTTCATGGGCCACTATTTGAGAAAAAACAATGTGCTGGAATTGGAGTGATCATCAGGAACCAAGTTGGACTAGTTATGGCTTCTCTTACACAACAAATACACCTACCTTTCACGGCCATTTGTTAGGACATATGTGGAACTTGTTAGAACATATGTCATATAGAATTGGCTCATCCATTGACAAAATGCACTTTATTTGTATTTGGATAGATCTAGGATGTGTTTAATACTTCAAAGAACAAGAGTTCAAGTCCAAGTATTGAAACCATGCAAATCTGTCCAAGAATCAAGTAGAAAAGTGTGTTATTCATTAAAGCTCGACAAATAGCTTAACAGATGTACCTATCGAGATTTAATATTTGAAACTCGACAAATAGCTCGATAGCTATATCTATCAAAAATTACGAAATTTAGATTTCCAGATCTGATTTCACGTATATCCATGTGTATTTGTGTAGGGTTTCTTTTCTCACAACTCTAGACATATATAAGGATTATTTTAAGAGCCGTCAAAGGTGATGCAACTTGATCCAAAGTGATTATTCACTCAAATTATAACCGGAGACAATTTTCCTTAGTTCATCTTTCTCTTGAAGAAGCTGCTGCGTTTGTGCACTAAGGGTTTTGTAACCAAGGAGCTTCTTGATCTTCATTGTGTGGATGAACTGAAGAACTTTGGTTAGTCACCTACTTGGATCCATGCATCAATTGGTTAGTCACATACTGGGAGCTATGCATTGAAATGAGAGATTGTCACTACTTTACTTGTAACCATTTGTTTTGATAATAGTGGATTCTCAGGAGTGGTGACCTTAAATTCAGCCGATGGGGTTTTGCCTCAGTGGTTTTCCCCATTCGTAAACAAATTACCCGTGTTAAATTTTATTTCTACTGCATTAAGTTATTTGGTGATTTGTTTGTGCTACAAAGCTCATTGCATGTAATTGAATCTAATTAATTCACTTAGCTAATTATTTGATTAATTTACCAAAGGAGTCAATACATTCTTGGCCTATCACCATTAAAGTGGAAGCACTAGCGGCAAGACGCGCTCTAGAGTTTGTAGTAGAAATTGGAGTGGACCAGGTAATTTTAAAAGGCGATTTAGAGATCCTCATCAAGGCATTACAAAAAGACTCTAGCAGCCTAGCTCAATATACCATCTGGTTACTTATGTCTAGTATCTAGCGTCCATTTTCCCACCCCTATATGCTTTTCCCATGTACGAAGGCACTGCAACTTTATAGCACATTCTTTTGCATGAAGAGCAATTTGCTCCCCTCTTTTATTTGTTTGGACGAACGATGTACCACTAAACATTGAAATTGTAACTCAGGCTTATTTAAATAGCCTCCCTTAATTCTTCAATAAGACTAGGGCTTTTTCTCAAAAAAACAAATTACTTAACAAATACATCAATACATTACGAGCATGGATAGAATGACCTATTTCAAAATTTTACAAAAGGATAGGGGTCTAAGTCCAAAATTTTAAACATTATGGGACAAAATCAAAATTATCCCAAACCGGAAAGGTGCAAATAGAAATTTAATATTTTTTTACCATTCAAGACCATAATTTTGTTATACATACATACTGGACTAGCTTTCACAATTTTCATTTACCTTAGCACTTAGAAAAAAAAAAAATACATACATACCTATAGATAAAGTTATGGCATATATTTTAAAAGCCTCCTTTAAATAAAATGGACAATTGTACTTTTGCACAATAATCATAATAAGAAAAAACGTTGACGAAAATAAATTAATTTGTTCAAATACAAATGACTCGCATATTCTTTTCTTTTTTAAGGGGGAAAACAAGAAACTTTGATTAACTTGAACCGGTTAAATCAACTTGAAGTGCACAATAAAATTGTGATGGAATATCCTCCATCCACACTAAAAAATCTGGAATGTCAATAACGTATCTTGCTAGGCTTACACATTCTTGATTGTCCAACATTGCAAGTTTTTCATATTGTAAAGTTGTGATTTACAACTATGGTTTTAGTTGGCTTTTATTCCGTGCCAAATTTGATTGTAATTTTATTATATCTTTATTGTGGGATTTGATTGTAAGGGTTGTGTGATAGAGAGAGAGAGAGAGTGTGTGTGTGTGTGTGAAGACTCAAGCAATTGAAGCCAGAAGAGTTCTCGAGGGTAGCTCGCGACTGCGAAGTGAAGCATGTGCCTTGCACATGACTAGAATGCGAAGAGTCAGTACAGATGGAGACAACTGTGTCTCGCGAGTATATCGCAGGTATGGCCTTCCAGCGAGACACCCGCGAGACATTCTGTTCTGCCAGACTGTACTATCTGATACACACTTTTTGTACCCACACTATATATACCCACATTACCCACAAATGTTAAGGAGTGCTTCTGAGAGAAAACCCTAACCAAACACCTTGAGAGTTAGAGATTGTTATACCCACAATCCTTTACACAATAGCTTGTGGATTTTCCTCAACTCCTACCTCTCCATTTCCATACCATTGAAAGGTTGATAGCCCAAACACTTAACATACCCTTTCAGAGTGTCAAGTGATCATTTGGTGCTGTTGGGAAGTATTGGAAGAAGCCAAGGATGGCAGATGCAACATGGAGCTTGTTGCGGGATCTAGAGAGCTAGACAAGACACGGTTCCGAGAAGTCTTGTTGGAGTAGGAGATTGGAGGGCGTAGGTACAGTGGGTAGATTAGGCTTGGAGGGTCTCTTGCTAACCCATGTATCCCAACTGATTGTCTAGTGGATCGTTTACCGCTTGGAGGGCAACAGAGAGGTTTTTCGCTTAGTTCTTTGGTTTCCTCTTCGATAACACATCGGCGTGTTATCTGTGTTTGCATTCTTTTTCCCTACTCTTTTACATTTCATTTTACTGCTGTGATTCTATGAATATAGAGTAGCTTGTTTGTTTATCCGCTCACATTTACACTATTCTGCACTTAGAATTAAGTTAGTGTAAAATCTATCGAGCCGTAACTTTTATTTGGGGGCCTAAACATCTCTTGTGCTTTTAACACATTTTCGAGCTTTCACATATTATTTATATATATATATATATATATATATTATGCCTATGCATATTATTATTTTCAGAGGGGAATTTATTGTAGAAATCGAACTTTGTGGTCAAGAACAGAGTGATTTTTCTAACAATGAATCAAGTCTCTAGGTCTCAACTTAACCTTGTGGTGGATTGATCTTATAGAGCCTTCAAATTCGTTTTGGTCTTGGAAGGGTTTTAAAGCCTTGTTTGTGGTTACCCACTCTTGCCAAGTGACTAGCTCCAAGGATATGGCGCATATAGCCGAATAAGAATGGACCATCTACAGGTAATCCAAGGACATTTGAGGCACATTGGAGATGGGATGGGTGTGGTGGCTAGGTCTATTCAAGATCTGATAGGCATAGATGAAACTAGCCGACGCCAATCTGGACATAGCAAAGATGACCTTTGCAGCGACCGGCTGATATATATATATATATATATATATATAATATTATATCTTAGTTTAACAAATACAAATAATTCCCAGAGAGAGAGAGAGAGAGAAATTGAGCGAGCCAGTGCGATAAAAAGGAGAGGCTGAAAGTGAGAAATGCGATTAAAGAAGAAGAAGAAGAAGAAATCAGCATTACGAATAGGGTTTAAGAGCTGATACTTTACAAAACGATGTTGTTCAAGTTAAATTTTATTTTTTAAATTTGAAACTAAATGACACTATTTTGGACCTAATTTATATATATATATATATATATAAACTGAAACTTTTGAAATTCTCACAATTTTCCATGTCAGCATTATTTTTTAAAAAAATTCTGATTTTTTTTTTTTAAACCCGATAATACATAAAACCCAATAATACTGATTTTCTATTTCTCCCGTTCCCCTTCTTCCACTTCTTTGTCATCCAAAACACACCCCACGGTCAAACCTTCTCCGTCGTCCAAAACAAACCCTATGGCCAAAGCCCTTCTCCATCATCCAAAACCCAGACCCATATTAGCTCTAACAACACCCGATCCCATTCCCCTTCTTTGTCGTCCAAAACGCCTCTGAAGTGATTCACTCCAATCGCAGATACAGGTCAGCCAAACCCCTTCTCCGTATCAGACCATTCTCTCTATATTTCTTAATTAATCTATGAATAATATCTTTTCATATTGTCTTTAATTAGGTTTTTCTGTCAATTTAGGGATTTCGTCTTTAATTAGGTTTTTCTGTCATTTTAGGGATTTCACTTCCTAACCCTCGGGTGTGTTGGGTTTTGGCCGTCAACTGCAATTGAAGCCAGTCTCCTTTGTAGAGGAAGTCCAAACCCGAGGTAAGCATTCTAATTTTCTCTTCAATTGAAAACCTACATGCCCAGTTATTCTTCCAATATACTGTTCTTTCTCCACTTCAATTGTTCATGAAATTTTGTTTGTGGTTGTGGGTGATCTACTTTGGTGTTTTGGGTTGCTATGGCTGAATGGTTGGCCTTTGGTTTGCCAACATTAAAAAAGGGTTTTTTTTTTTTTTTTTTTTTTTTTGCTTTTGCTTTAGGTTCTGTCGATTTAAGGTGGAAATTTGTGTCGAAAAAGATTGCGATGACTATTAAGGAGCTCTTTGAGACGGATTTGCTGGGCGGGGTAACAGACTAACAAAACAATGACAACTTGGTAAGTTCACACTGAAAAAGAAAAAAGAAACAAAACAACACTTTTACTAAAATAAATCTAAAATAGATATCATTTCTAATCAATATATTTTTAATTGGAAAGTAAAAATTTGATAGGACAAATGTTTCAATGATGCATGGCAAGATGGCATGTGATCCATCAAGTTATCATGACTCCTCAAATCAAGGTAACGAGTCCGTGTCAACCTTTTATCTTACAAATACATCCATTAATTCATGTATATCTTGTATGACTCTCTTTCTATTATTTATTTATTTATTGAGAAACAAACACACACACACATACAAGGCTGAGAAAATAAGTTCTAATATAAAGATACACCACAAAATCCACTCAAAAGTCATGGTAACTTTTAAGAGAGAGTGGGGTAAATTATACTGCACACAACACCCTCCTTAAAATTCCATTTACTTTTCAAATGTTATTCTAATCAAGTTTTTTCTCCTCAAAGTTCTCTTCAATCCACAGAGTTTAACCATGAGCTTCTTTAAATCAAAAGGCAACACCACAGTAGGCCTTGATTGTACACGGATGCCTTTGGCCCTCATCAGTGCTGTAGAAACGAAGAAATCCTTGATGATCAAATGGCTTAAATTGTAGTGGGTTTTCATCGTCGACTAGCTCTTTTGGTGTTTGAATTGTCCCGCTATTGAATGAGAACAATGCAAGCGAATATCTATCTTTGTCTTCTCTCATAACAACCCTGTGGTGAGGGGAATATATCCTGCCATTGCTCCAAGCCTGGGCCAATCAAAACAAGTATTTATCAGCACCCTATCAAATGTTTATTCTTTCATTCTTTTTAATTTTAATTTTTGATGATAATTTCGTATGTAAATTATCATCAATGAAATGAAAAATTTACTGTATCCAAAAACCAATTGAATTGTAATTTCCTAAACGATTAACCTACAAATATTTCATTACTGGAGAAATTAAAAAGTCAAACATAGCTCATTCCCGACTAAACTTGTTTATATGAAATATCCTGCACAAGCTAGCATTAAGCTAAAATTGGTGACTGTAACACTTACTGTGAATGCCTCTCCAGCCATGAATATGAAGGAAGAAGGGGAAGGCTCAAAATGAATCCACCTGTCATCCTTTGTTTTGATCTCTAGACCACTCACATCATTTTGGTGTAGTATGGTCAAGAAGCTCTTGTCAGTATGAGACATGGCGCCAATGTTACTCTCGTTCTCATTGGGCACACTATATTTGATGAGTCGAAGAAGATATGTGGTTGAATTGATGTAAGAATCAAAGTACTTGTTCACTCCATAGCTTTCAAATACCATACTCTTCACCGAACGTTCCAATTGGGAAACAATCCTTGAGTAGGAGTATATGGTGTCACTAAACAAGCAGGAACAAATAATTAATTAGGTATATATATATATATATATATATATATATACAAATACTAAAAATAAATAATAAAGTTTTTAGGATTATAATTAAATATGGAAATATAGTTATACCAAAAGCGTTTGTTTCCACGAGGCCACATGAGATTTGTGAAGTTTTGAGTTCTGCTGAGAATTTGTGCGTCCTCAATTCCCATGCTTTCATTGAGTGGCATATATGGGTTTTGGCCAAAATAGCCATGGTAAGGTTTGCCAGAAGTGTTTTGGGTTTTGGTTTCCAGAGGGAGATCAAATAAATCCACTAACAAATCAAAAACAGAATTGTGAAGCTCCGAGGAGATGACTTTATCATCATATGATGCTACGAAACAGCCGTAATCTTCGAGAGCCTGCCGGACATTGTTGCATATGGATACCCAGTGACTTGTACCTGATTTCAATTTGTTAGGAGAGAAATCTATAATAGGAAGTCTGGGTTGTTCTTGAGAAGGCATTGTTTGTTGCTTTGCTGGCTCGATCTCTTCTCACTTGTTCTTGTGTCTTAAGGTTATCAAATAAATAAAGCTTCAATCTATTTATAGACAATGAGCAAAGAAAATGTCATCCATGTTTATATATAGTTTTGACTTTAGTTTTTTTAATGGCTGTTGGAAGTTGACAGTTGATGGCAGGTAACATCACAGAGTCAAAGTGCATTGTATTCTTAACAAGGATTAGAGTTGCACTATATATTGTCACACTCACGTAGACACAAACACAGTAGCAAAATGCATTGAAGGTGGTACCAATTTTTAGTTATGTGGAACTAATATCATCTAATAATAATATTATTATAAATAAAAGAACTCTGACTTTTATTTTTTATTTGATTTTTTTAAGGGTTTCAATGTTTGATGTTGGAGCTTCACCATGTCGTGGCAAAACGAAAAAGAGGACCCTCACCACGAATTGAATATTGAAATTGACATCTTTTTATAAATATTGGTCAAAGTCTTATATTTATATGTATGGCCGTTTTCTGTTAAGTTATTGTTGGCTACATTGTATTGTCAACGGAAAATATACATAGCTATGGAGGGGTAGTTTTTCCAGTTACTGAAATCCATCTTTTGCTGGACTCGTTGAGTTTTGACATATCAAACATTAATTTCAAGATTCTTATTAATACAAATAAGTTGAAGGTGCATTCGTCGTATGGTTTTGTTTTCTGCTAATAAACTAATTTTATTGGGAAACAATAAGTCAATAATTAAATGATTATTACATAACTTCAAAATTCTTATCTAAAGTACCTACTATCTCATAATAACATATATAGCTACTTGTAATGAAGTGCTTCTCACATAATATAAGATTAAAATTAATTGAATGGCAAATTAATTGAATGATAATTTGATAAGATATTCGCTTGGCGTATACTGCAGCAGCCTCTAGGATTCGAATTTTATTAGCATATATAATTTTCTTATTATTGTTTTCATTACACTTTTTCCTTTTCTTTTTTGGAATAGCTTTCTTTACATCATACTTAAACAAATACATCAATACCGGCCATTGATGGGACAAAAAATCAAAATTACCCAAACTTAAAAGGGGCAAATAGAAATTTAGTATTTTTTCCCAATAAAAGCTCTAAATTTTGTTAGGCATATATACTAGACTACCTTTCACAGTTTTGGTTTACCTTAGCCCTTTTTTTATTTTTAATGCTTTTAACCTAAAAAGTTATGGTATAGTTTTTTAAAGGCCTTACCTCTTTTCTTTTCTTTTTTGAAGTACAACTCTACTTTTGCACAATAATTAAAATAAGAAAAACAGTTGATGAAAATAAGTTTATTCAAATATAGATACTCTTATATGCTTGATTGTCCAGCATTGCAAGATTTACAATAAATAAATAAATAAATAAAAAATATATATATTATACCTGTACAAATTATTTTTTTTAGAGGGGTATTTATCATGGTAATCGAACTTTGAGGTTAGGAATAAAGTGTTTTTTTCGAACTGGAAGGTTGAATTTAATCAACCATCTTGTTGGCTTTATTCCATGCCAAATTTGCTTGTATTTCAGCATTTAGTAACCCTGTATTTAGGTGGGATTGTTGTAAGGGTAGTGAGTGAGATAGAGTGTTGAAATGCTCAAGAGTGTGCAAGAAAACAGAGACTCGCGACTTGATCTCGAGGGTGACTTGCGGCTTCAAGCTGCCAGAAGCAGCACACGTGCCAAGCATGCCAGAAGTTGAAGCGTCATGCTAGCTAGAGCATTATAGGACAAAATAGGACAACTGGCCGTTCTATTATCGCACGGCTGGATCTCGCGACTTAGTCAAGCCGCGAGGCCAAGCTGCGAGCCACCCCTGTTTTGAAAAACCTGACTCTTTACATTCCATTCTCACCCCAGTATAAATACCCCTTATACCCACATAAGAAAGAGAGCTTCCAGAGAGAATTTTGAGAGAGAGAAACCCTAGAGTAAAACAAGATTGATTCATCTACAATCTTTACATAAGAGTCTCTTCAAATTCCTCAACTTTCTTCCTCTCCATTGTTAAACCCTTGAGAAGTCTTTTACCAAAACCTACTCTCACCATATCCATTATTGTGAGAGGGCTGTTTGGTGTTCTGGGAAGCAATTAAGAAGGAACCAATCTACATTGGTTGATGCTATGGTCAAGTAGCAGAATCCAGGAAGCTAGAAAAGAAATAGGTTCGGCGCAACCTCGTTAGAGCAAGAAGCTTGGAGGGCTTAGGTACACTGGGTAGATTAGGCTTGGAGGGTCTATTGCTGTTCATGTATCCCAACTACATTTTCTAGTGGATTACTTACCGCTTGGAGGGCGGCGGAGAGGTTTTACGCCGAGGGCTTCGGTTTCCTCTTCGATAACACATCGAGTGTTGTCCTTGTGTTTGCATCTTCCTTCCCTTTTATCTTTGCCTTTTATTATTTGCTGTGATTGTGATTTTAATTGGCTTAGATCGCTTACCAATTCTGTTTATAGTTTTTGTTCATTTTCCGCACACTAGTTGTTTGTCATAAAACTTGAATTGGTTATTTTGTAATTGGGGGTCTAAATGTTCAAGGGTGTTTTATACACTATTTGAACTTTCACGAACAAAGAATCAAATCTCTATGTCTGGACTTAACCTTGTGGAGGATTGCTCTTCTAGAGCCTTCGAATTTTTTTCTTAGAGCGGTCTCTAAAGCCTTGGCTAGCAACAAGGATAGGGTGGGTATAGCTGAAAATAATGGACCCTCCGTAGGTAATCCAGGGCAAGCTGGTGGTTGTGAGGTCATTTGAGATTATTGTGGATAATGGATGCTTGATTTCTTGGTACACATTGAAGAGGTGATGAGTGTGATGGCCAAGTTTTGGGTAGGAAATTAGGATGATGCGCAGGTCGGACTGGGCGGGTGGAAGGCAATATTTTTAACCAATCCGCTAATGACGGATTGGGAAAATTCCAATCCGCTGCCAACCCATCAATCTATGAATCCGGCATGTCTATTAAAAATCTTAATGGTTTCAACTTGGCAGGTTGAGCTGGTTGGGCAGGTTGACAAATTCAATAGAAAATTATACTTTACCACCCTAAACTATATTTCATATTACACTTTATATTCTAAACTTTTCGAAATATCTCAATATATAGAGGCAGGCAGTTCGGATTAAGGCGGGTAAGAAATATCTCAACCCTCTATTCAACTGAACTCACTAAATTATTTATCTAAAGCACTAACCCGTCCCACCTCAATTAATGGACCCATATGAATTGGGTTGGGTTGGTGCGGATGCGGATGTGGATTGGCATCATGTAGCTTTTTTGCACAACCCTAATATATATATATATATATATATATATATATATATATATACCATAAAGGGGGAAGGGGACACACTGCTGAAGAGGATGAGACGGAAGCACAGTAATATTGTAAATGTAAATAATGTAAAGAACTTGAAAGTAAATAGCTTGAAAATAAATAACTTGAATGTAAGAACAATAAAAAGGCGGTAGAACCAGCCAAGCAGTATATATCAAAATAATTGAAAGTAAATAAGAACAATAGTTCAAAATAAATGAAAGCAATTTAGAACCATCCGGTATGGCGGTAATCCGTCCAAGGTGGTGGTAGCAACAAGTAAAGTAATGAACATAGAACTGAAAATACTTCTTATTGAAAGTAGGATAAACACTTACAGTAGTAGTAGTGAATACAAGATCTCAACGATTACAGGTTAGCAGTTACAAAGCTTGAACTAGTCCTAGTTACAAGGTTTGTAGGATTACAAGGCTTGTAGTGAACATGGGTAAACAAGGTAGTAAACAAGGTAGTAGTAGTAGTAGAAGCAAATGGGTTCTCTCTCTAAGAAGGCTAGTTCTAAGGGAAGAGAAATCAGAACTAAAATGTTGCTTGAGATAAAAACCCCAAAACATAAGGGACAACCCCCCTTAAATAGGCAAAATTCGGAGTGAACAGTGCCATGAACAATAACAGATGAACAGTAACAATGAATAGTGACAGGTGAATAGTAAAATGGAATTTTTCTTCTCTTTTTGACCCAATCTTGTGAGGAATCCACAAGATTATGAGAATCCTCCTTAGACATCAGCAATAGGCCTATAAGTGTAGGAACAATGCCTCATTATTGGTGTCCTTAAGAGACAAAAAGAAGCCAATAAGAAAGAAGCCACTAATAGGCATGCACTTTGTTGTCTTCACGTGAACATCATTCTTTGGGATCCTTTAGAATTATCATAATGGTGAAAAACCAGCTTCTAGCAGTAGTAAATATTGGAGCATTGGCCATTGTGCAGGCTAGACAAATAAGAGAATCAAAATCCTCCGCAAAATCCGGAGTATCAGTTCTGAATATTTTGGCTGTTGTGCAAGCCAGGCAAATAAAGTAACACCAGTCTTGTAGCAGTAGTGACCTCATCAATCAGTAGAGGGAGCATCAGAGGGATAACCATCAAAAGGATCAAAAGGACCTTGTGGAGAATCACATACATGATCATGGTAAATAGCATACTTATTACAGAATCCGCAATATAAAATTGGCTCAAAATTTGGAGTTTTCCCTGGAATGAGAAAACTGTCTAGATTAGGATGATCTTCTGTGTGTAGGTGAACAAAGGCATTAGCATAGGGTTTGGGACCAAAAATAGCAATTCACGAAATGATAGTTTTTCCATAGATTATGAGCAACTTCACGAATTTGATTATTAAAAATTTCTCCAGCAGTTTGCAAGACCAAAAGGATCTTTAAAGGATAATCAAGAATTTCCCTTAAACCAGGGCCCTTGGTGAGTATAACCATTAATGAGAATGAGATGCTTTGAGGGGTTAACATTCATCCAGTTATTTCTTTCCCATTTTGGCAGAGTGCTCTAGCATCTAATGGTAACAAAAGGTCTAGTGGAAGAGTTTTCAAATCCTTTAATAGCATTCTGAATGATCTGTGGAAGTTGGTTGGCCTGTTTATGACTTGTTAATTTTACGAACCTAACAAAGCCATATTCAAACATTTGGTAAGCCAGCTAGAATTAGGATCATCATCATCACTATCATCTGAATCTTCATCAGTGAAATATGAACCATCATCAAAATTAATAAGGAGACCAGGAAATGGATGTTTCTTTTCATATACTTTGAGACTGCTCCCAAAGTGATCTTCCCATTCAAGCTGAATAAAGACATTATCACCTTCGTCTATTTCATTAGGGTCAGGAATAGTGGCAGTAACAAGTTTTCTGAAATACTTGGACCATAGGTCAAAAGACCTAAACATAGCCTTGCTATCCAGAATACGGGATTGTAAATCTGAAGGCAAGTTGGCAACAACACTTCTTAACATGGATTGGGTCTTAAGACTCAATCTAGCATAATCAGTGCCTATTATAGTCTCTTTATCCATCGAATGGATTTCCTCTTTGCCAAAGAGTTGACTAGTGTAGGCTTTAAGACGGCTCACAAGAGCCTCATTTTTTGAAACAAGGTTATTTTCTGGAACAAAGTCAATATTTGAAGCAAGGTCATTTTTTGGAATAAGGTTACTATAATGGCTCATATAAATCTCATTTTGAGCAGTAAGGTTAACAAGGTGGATTTCAAGGGCTCTAAGGGTTTTTTGAAAGACATTACTGTGGTTTTTGGTAAAAGCAAACTGAAGGTTGTCAAGAATGATTTTAATAGGATCTGGTACTTCTGAATAAGTTCCATCGTGGAATTGTAAATTTCTTGACAAAACTTCCTGTAAAGCAATTAATATATCACTATTGGAGTATGTCACCTCTGCTGGGACATCTCCTTGAAGGGATGTTGATCCACTGGGTTTTACACCAGAAGATGCGCCTTCATGCATTTTAAAAGGTCGTCCCGCTGGGAAACCTTTGTCTCGAGAATAGTCCTGTGCAGGAGCTTTTCCCTTGTTTTTCTTTTCCATAATAATCCACTTACTAGTGGTATAAATATGAATATTATTATTGTCCCACTTATTAGTGGTATTTATCCACGCATCATTATCCGATTCCTGCAAAGAATCATTGATATTGTTAGAATAATGGATAGTTTTTAACATTTTGGTGTTATGAAAATTACCTTTAAAATCATCAAAATTCATGATTAGTTCTTGAACAAGTTCATGCATGGGAGAACCTTTCTTATAAGGCAGATTATCAATCTCAATTTCAAATTTTGAAGCAAATTTGAATTTTACTTTCTGTCCAAATGGATCAGTAGTAATTCCATCATGTTCAACAAGAAAGGGATACAAAGTATTAATAAATGGCAGACCAAGAATCACTTTATCAGTCATATTTTTGACAAGAACAGAAGGAATCTTGAAACAAACATTATCATGGCACACATGAGCATTATTCAATTCATACTTTATTTTCATTTGAGAACCATTAGCAGAAACCAATCTTTCAGTAGATTTTTCGAAATATTTTGAAGGAATTAATCCTTCTTGGATACAGTTCATGTCTGCACCAGAATCAATCATAGCATTAACAGTGAAATGATAATTAGGAGAAACAACAATTTTAACTTTTGTAAACCATTTTGGAGGAAGTAATTTATTAACAAAAGCAAGTTGGGGATCAGTGAAAGTATCAGGAGTACCTTTATCAGAAAGAAGAGCCTGTTGACTGGATTCATCTCCATCACTGTGCTCATTCTGTTCATTACTGGATTTATTAAGGTCTTTATCAAGTTTTAACATTGTCAATTCTTGTTTGAGATTATTGTTATCACTTTTCATGCTTTTAAATTCATGTTTTAATTCATTTATCTCTTGTTTAACAATATGAAGTTCATTTTGGAGATCATTAACAGTTAATTCTTTAGATTTCTTTTTATTAAATCTCTCCAAAGTTTCTTCAAAGCTTATAGTAGATTTTGGTTTTTTACCAGTTTCATCTCTTATCAAATTTTTCTTAAACCTATCCAAATATTCTTTCTGGAGTTCAGGGTTTTGAATTTGATTTATTAGTTGAATTATTAATTTTTCATCTTCTTCACTTTTGGTGAGTGCATTAATAACATTGCAACAAGAATCTCTACAACCAATTTTAATATTAGGAGAATCAGAAGAATCATCAGCAGATTGATAGCAAGAATCAGATGAAGAAGAGAAATCATCTTCCAAAGAATCAGACGAGTTGTTTGATTCAAGGATTCTGAATAATTCTTTTTGCACATTATCATCAATGTTTAACATGTTGAACTTGTTTTTCAATTTACCAGGCTTTTCTTTACAGTCTTTACTAAAGTGTCCAGGTTTACCACAGTTAAAGCATTTACCTTTACTCGATCTTTGTTTAACATGTTTTTTAGAAACATTTTTCTTCTTAGCATAGAAATCATTAGGTTTAAAAAAGTTATTTCTATATTTTTTATGGCTTTTATCATGTTTTTTACTCTTTTGCCTAGAAGGAGCAATAGGAGGCACACCATATTGTTCACAGAAATTTCCCATTTCATATTTAGCCTTTCTTTTATTCTTTAATTGGTGTTTTAGCAATTTTTCATCATTACACATATTAATACCAAGTTTTTTAATAGTACTGAAAATATCACCATAAGTTAAATTATCATAATCAATAGAATCATTTTTACCCATCAATTCTTGTTTTACCTTATGAGCAAAGATAGGAGGCAAACCATCAATAAACTTTTCTTTCCAATAAGGCTTATGGCAATATTTCCGGAGCATCACTCTGGAAGTAAAAACATCTTGATACCATCTGTAATCAGACATAGTTGGACAACTCAAATTATTCAAATAATCGGAAACACGAGATGAAATATTGGATGGAGTGCCAACAAAATGTTTGAGAATAGTATAGATCAAGGTATTAACACCATCAGGAATACCACGACCAATACTTTCATAAAAAATAGGCAAACCTTCATCATTCTTTTTAACAGCATGTTTAATAGACTCTTTGGATTCTTCAGTGATGTATGAATCCCACCATCCACGAAGAGTACCAGAAAAACCAGTAAGAAGCAAGTTAACAATTTCAGGTTGATCAAGATCATGGCTATTTTGATAAGCAATACCAACCATAGACATGTGACTCATTTTATTAATGATTTCCTATTCAGACAAACCATCAATATTCCATTCATAAAGCTTATCAGCAGAAACAGAAAACTGTGTTTGAAAAGATCTCTCTTCAAACTGCATATCAGGAGGAGTAGGTTTTGGATACCATTTTTTAGTAAATGACATGGGTTTAGAGTTCCCAACAAATATTTTAATTTCTAGGAAATCATCATCAAAGATTCTTTTTGCAGAAGCAGAAGAAACAGTATCAGAATCTGTATTTTCTTCAGAAACAATTTCTTTTTTGGAAATAGTTCGAGCAGTTGGAGTACTTGTAGAAGTACCCTCAGTTTTAACCTTTAAATTAGAAAGCATTTTGTCAACAATTTCAAGAGTCTTGGACTGAGAAGTTTTAAACATAACTTTTTCTCTTTGACTGGGTAAATCAATCAAAGGTTTCTCAGTTTTAACAGGAACAGATTTTTCAAAAACAGAAACAGATTTTTCAACAATTTTTTCTTCAATACGGTCAAGCTATTGACCAATAATATGCAAAGATTGATTAGTGAAATTGTTTTGTTCAATAAGGCTAACAATGGGAGTTTGATCATCAACAATTTTGAAAGGAGAAGCCTTCACTTCTTCTTTTGTCACTTCATCTTTCTTAGTAGTTATCAAAATTGAATCAAGAGGAGGATGACTAGACCTAATAATGGTTTTATCAATCTTAACAAAATTTGATTTCTTTATCACATTTACATGTTGTTTTGAAACCTCATTTTTTGGAACATAATGGTTTTCAAGAAAATCAAAAAAGAAAATATGTTTTTTCAATTGATTCATCATTTCCAACCATTTTCTTTTAACACGGTCTTTTTCAGACTGAGCAAAATTATTTTGGAAATATTTTCTCTTGGTTTTGTTTGTTGCAAGCATAAACTCATTGTACAAAGAATCCCAATCAATTTCAAAATCATCATTTAAAACAGTCAAAACTCTTAATTGATTTTGGTAAACAGGAGGATTTTCAATAGGAGAATCAAAATCAGATGGAGTAACAGAAACAGTGTCTTCCTTATCTTCATTAGCAGTTTTGCTAAATGGAGTGGAAGTTTCAGGTTTAGTAGAATAGTAAACAGAGCTAATTTGAGATTTGTCACTTGAAATACCTTTTAGCTTTAATTCAGAGGATGTTTCCAAATTCTTTTTCAAAAATTCATTGATCTCTCGATCTCTTTTTGAAATACTTTCAGATCCAGCAAAGAAATGTCTTTCTTCATTGATCCTCAAAGGTGGATTGTTTTGAAAACTTATTTTAACAGTACCATCAAGATATTGTTGAATATGGGTGAGATCAAGCTCATCAAAAATGGGTTTAGCAGGAGGGGTTTCTTGTTCTAACAACCAGTCATTAGGAAGTCTAACATCTTGCCATTGAATCATTTTTGGAACTTGAATTTTAGCATCAGGAGTTGAACATTGAATTAACAGGGTTTTACCTGAAGGTTCTCTAGGAATCATAGCACAAGGATTCATTTGAGTACCCATTAGTTTATAATAAATGCGGTAGACCAAAACAAAAGGCTTACTACCCTCTTCCATGTGATAACCAGATGAAGCAATATTCAATGTCAAAGCTTTAACAATATTAGGATCATCCAAAGCAAGAATAAGATCAGGATAACAGTTAAAATAAACAGGACCATCATACATAAAAGCAGTGATCATACCAAGAATGCTATCTTCAAAAATCTTAAATCTAGCATCTCTTAAACACATGAGAACAGAAGCATTAATACCCTTTCGGGTAAGTGGTTTAATAGCAACTTGAACCATACCAATATGCAAATAACTGAATTTTTTAGCAGCAAGGAAGTCATTAATATTCTTTTTAGTAAACAAACAGCATTTTTCATGAATTCTCGAAATAGAGAAAATTTGTTCAACAGTTCTAGCTTTGTAAGCAGAATGAAAAGCACTTTCAACAAAACTAGTTTTATAAATAGTTTTAGTATCAACTTTAGGAATAGTCCATTTACGAAAATCAGGGATCAACTCATTATCATCAATAGTGTGATCTTCTTCATTTACAATATCAGGAGGACAACTAGTCCTGGAGCTGATAAAGGAGTTGGATCTCCACAACTTATCCATACTATCCTAGGTTCAACACTCAGTTATCATGTTTTTTTCACAACCGTTGCATTTCGTAACACATACCCTAACCAACCTTATACCTCTCATGCCCTACACGCCCTCTCTTGGCTCAAACGGGCCTTACAGCTAGGTTCTAGGACTTCACTTTACGACTAGGGTGGCGCCAACGACGGTAAGAAGGGAACACAACAACGGAATATCAAGCGTTCGGGTAGACACGGACAAGAGACAAAGAACACAACCACACTACCACCGGCCAGAAAAGAGTGGCTTTGATACCATAAAGGGGGAAGGGGACGCACTGCTGAAGAGGATGAGACGGAAGCACAGTAATATTGTAAATGGAAATAATGTAAAGAACTTGAAAGTAAATAGCTTGAAAATAAATAACTTGAATGTAAGAACAATAAAAAGGCGATAGAACCAGCCAAGCAGTATATATCAAAATAATTCAAAGTAAATAAGAACAATAGTTCAAAATAAATGAAAGCAATTTAGAACCATCCGGTATGGCGGTAATCCGTCCAAGGTAGTGGTAGCAACAAGTAAAGTAATGAACATAGAACTGAAAATACTTCTTATTGAAAGTAAGATAAACACTTACAGTAGTAGTAGTGAATACAAGATCTCAACGATTACAGGTTAACAGTTACAAAGCTTGAACTAGTCCTAGTTACAAGGTTTGTAGGATTACAAAGCTTGTAGTGAACAAGGGTGAACAAGGTAGTAAACAAGGTAGTAATAGTAGTAGAAGCAAATGGGTTCTCTCTCTAAGAAGGCTAGTTCTAAGGGAAGAGAAATCAGAACTAAAATGTTGCTTCCGATTTTTAAGGGACATCCCCCCTTAAATAGGCAAAGCTTTGAGTAAACAGTACTCGTGAACAGTAAAAGTTAAGTTAACAGTAAAAGATAAATTGCTAAAAGCAATCATGGTGTGACTAAAAGTCACGGGAAACACGGAGAATCAACTTTTCAGGACATTATCATCAGGAGTGGAAATTAACAGTAAAAGTCCACTAGTAAACAGTGTAGCATTTGGCTTTTATGCAGGCTAGACAAATTAGCTCAATCTTCACGAAGATCTGGAGTGTTATCTTCATCATGTCCAAACAGCTCCTGGTCATATGGGAAATAGGGGTTGTGAGCAACAGATTCTTCTGAGGAGGCTTTGGATTCTTCTTGATTAGCAACAGCTTCTTCTGCCCATTTGAGTAAAGCTAGAAGAGCATCAGGATTCTTTCTCAAATTGTCAATAGAGAAGCTTTTATTCTGGACATTTTTGCCGGAAGAGGAAGGGGGAGCATCAGCAGGAGCAGGGGTTTGAATAGGGGAATGATCTTTTGCCATGGGAAAAGCAGCAGCAGATGAAGATTCTCTGGAAATAGAGGCAACAACAGTAATAATACGTTGAGTGTGAGGGAATTTGCCCCACCATTTTACATACCAATGCCTAGAGAGAACATCACCATTTTTCTCATATTGCCATTTCAATATCCAAGGTATCTTATATTTTTTAACAAAATGGAGCAAAGCAGGAAATTTGGCTCCATAAGCATCACTCCTATAACATTTCTTGAAACAGTCGAAAGCATCAAGCAATGGTGTAGGAAATAACTCAGTAGTGGGACCAAATTGGGCCTACCAGCGGTTGAACCAAAGGGGCAAATCACCAGTGAAATTTTTGTCAAAGTTAACAAACCAGGAATGAGACATGTTTTCATTCTGGTGCAACATGAATCTTGTCCAAGCCATGATATAATCATAATATGAATAGGGAATGGGGGAACTTGGCATTATTCTGGTAGATGTAAGAGAAGAGCCCCATTGTTCTTCAAAAATAAAATTGACCAAGTAAACACTGTGGTAAATAATTTTGGAAGTGTCTTTATGATCAGAAATGGTGTTAATAATAATAGATCTTTCATGGCGCAGAAGATCAGAATAATAATTTAAATTTTTTCCCTATGCTCCGAAATCCAATGAAACTTCGGAGGGAAATAACTCTTAGCAAGTCTGAGAGGATCAGAAATAGAGGCTCTGTTGGGTTCAACATAAAACAGGTGTTGGTAATATTGTTTTTTGATGTATTGAGGGGAACTTTTTGGAAAAACAGTTTTAATGGGCCGGTTAATAGGGGTTAAGGCATAAGGATCATAAGATGAAGCAAGAACGGTGGAGTAATTAATCCTAGGGATAGTTCCTAGGGTGGTGAAACGGTTGGTTATGTCAAGGGGAGAAACAGGTTCTTTTTTAACAATTTGTTTAGAGGTTTCAACAGGAGGATTATCTTTTGGTCTTCTACTTGCCATTGTGACACTGCAGAAATTCACGGGTAAGGAAATCAGGGATAGAATTTTGAGATCCTTTAATATATTCAATATCAAAATAAAAAACGCTTAAAATAGCTTGCCATCTAGCAAAAATATGTTTTGAAGCAATATTTTCAACATCTTTTTCAATAACATATTTAGCACTTTTGCAATCAACACGTAACAAGAATTTTTGGTTTAACAAATCACTTTGAAATTTTGAAATACATAGTACTATAGATAAAATCTCCTTTTTAATAGTACTATAATTTAACTGTGCATTGTTCCAAATGCCCGAATAGAAACGAACAATTTGTTCAGATGACTCAGGAGAAACTCTTTGTTTTAGAATACCACCATAACCAACATCAGAGGCATCGGTCTCAACAATTTTGAAAGCACCCAACAATAGGAATACCAAGACAAGGCAATGTCTTAACATGAGTTTTGATTTGTTTAACAATAGAAGTATGAACATCAGACCAAGGAGGAGGATTACTTTTTAACCGATCAAACAGAGGTTTGCATTGTTTCCTCATATCTTTGTAAAAATCTGCAACATAGTTTAATGACCCAAGAAATCTTTGGAGCTGTGTTTTGTCAATGATAACATCAGGAAACTTATCGGCAAACTGGATGGCTCTATCTATAGGACGAATCTGTCCTTCAGAGATATCATAGCCAAGAAAACGAACTTTGGTTTGGAATAGTTTAACCTTCTTGGCTGAGACAACAAGACCATTTCTTTTGATAGTATCTAGAAACGAATTCAAATGTTTCCAGTGTTCGTCAATAGAGCTAGAGTAAACAAGAACATCATCAATATAAACAATGGTGAAATGACTGAAGGAGTTAAAAATATCATTCATGATATTTTGAAACTCACTTGGGGCATTTTTAAGACCAAATGGCATAACATTCCACTCATAATGTCCAAAAGGAGTGGTGAAAGCAGTTTTGTACCTATCATTCTCATTAATCTGAATTTGCCAAAACCCAGATTTCATATCAAACTTGGAGAACACAACAGCTTCATTCAGCCTGTGGACAAGGTCATTCTTGTTGGGAATGGGATACCGAATCCATTCTAAAACCTTATTCAAGGGTTTGTAGTTAATGACTAATCTTGGGGTTTCTCTTTCAATCTCAGCATTTTTTTGGACATAAAAAGCTGAACAAGACCAGGGAGACTTGCTATTCCTAATCAATTTTTTCTGCAACAAATCATGGATTTCTTTTTTGCAAAATTCAACAGTTTCAACATTCATTTGGATAGGACGAGCTTTAGTGGGAATATTTTTCTCATCAAAATCTTTGACATATGGCAAATCAACAATATGTTTCTTCCTATGCCAGAAAGCATTAGGAACATTGGAGCAAACATCATCAATCAACATTTTCTGAAAATTATCAATTTTGGATTGCAACAATTTATCAGAAATTTGTTCAGCAATTTTCTTGTATCTAACTTCTTGCTGAAGAAATTTAAGATATTTAATTTTAGCATGAATCATGTTTGAAGCAGTATTAGTATCAATATCAAACTTCGAAGCAAATTTGAACTTTACTCTTTGTCCAAAAGGATCAGTAGTAATTTCATCATGTTCAACAAGAAAAGGATATAAAGCATTTATAAAAGGCAAACCAAGAATTACTTTATCAGTCATATTTTTAACAAGAACAGAAGGAATCTCGAAACAAACATTAGCATGGCATACATGAGCACTATTCAATTCATACTTTATTTTCATCTGAGAACCATTAGCAGAGACCAATCTTTCAGTAGAATTTTCAAAGTATTTTGAAGGAACCAGTCCTTCTTGGATACAGTTCATGTCCGCCCCTGAATCTATCATAGCAATAACAGTGAAATGATAATCAAAAGAAACAACAATTTTAACTTTTGTAAACCATTTTGGAGGAATTATTTTGTTAACAAGAGCAAGTTGAGAAATAGTGACATCATCAGGAATACCTTTACCAGAAAGAAGAGTTTGTTGATAGGATTCATCTCCATCATTATGCTCAAGTCCTTGTTTAAGATTATTTTTATCACTGTTAATATCTTTAAAATCATGTTTTAATTCGTTTATCTCTTGTTTAACAATATGAATTTCATGTTGTAAATCTCAAATTAGCTCTGTTTACTATTCCACTAAACCCGAAACTTCCACTCCATTTAGTAAAACTGCTAATGAAGATGAGGAAGACACTGTTTCTGTTACTCCATCTGATTTTGATTCTCCTATTGAAAATCCTCCTGTTTACCAAAATCAATTAAGAGTTTTGACTATTTTAAATGATGATTTTGAAATTGATTGGGATTCTTTGTACAATGAGTTTATGCTTGCAACAAACAGAACCAAGAGAAAGTATTTCCAAAATAATTTTGCTCAGTCTGAAAAAGATATATATATATATATATATAACCGAAACTTTTGAAACTCCCACAATTTTCCACTTCAGCACAATATTAAAAAAAAAAATCGTAAACCAAAAAAAAAACTTTTCTAAAACCCAAAAAAATACTTAAACGCAAAATCAGAGGAGCCCTAAGCCCCTAACACGCTCTACCTTCTCCTGCCTCCAAAACACAAACCACGCTCTGCCGTTCCCCCACACACAAATCGTAGCTCAACGGCTCAACGGCTCCACCTTCTCCGGCACCACCCTTCTCCAATTCTATATTTGTCGGCCCCACCGTTTGATTATCTCTTCAGCCCTCAAGTATACTCATCCAAAACCTTCTTCTCTCTAACCACTTCACCCTTTCCTAACGCAGACCTTTGGGTTTCATCCTCTAGGTTTCTAAATCTGGGTTTAATCCTCTCTATCATTCTCTTTAAAGTATTAGCCCAAACTGCCGACTCTTCCAAAGAAGGTAACTCTTTTCTCTCTTTATGATTAAATCGGTTAGTACGAATCGCATCAGATATCTGTTAAACGTTTTAACTTTTATTTATTTTTACTAATTCGTTAATGTTTGAATTGCTTTCAGTTTGATTATTGTTGATTTCAATTAATTTACACCTAAGGATGAAAGTTCAAATATGTGTATAAACACCCTTGAACGTTTAGACCCCCAAATAACAAATTACCAATTCAAGTTTTATATCAAACAATTAATGTGCGGAACATGAACAAAAGCTTAATACAGAATAGGTAAACAATCTAAGCCAATTAAAATCACATCCACAGTAGAAAATAAAAGGCAAAGATAAAGGGAAGAGAGATGCAAACACAAGGACAACACACGATGTGTTATCGAAGAGGAAACTGAAGCCCTCGGCATAAAACCTCTCTGCCGCCCTCCAAGCGGTCAATAATCCACTAGAAATTGTAGTTGGGATACATGAACAGCAATAGACCCTCCAAGCCTAATCTACCCAACGTACCTAAGCCCTCCAAGCTTCTTGCTCCAACGAGGTTACGCCGAACCTTTTTCTTTTCTAGCTTACCGGATTCCGCTATAATCCATAGCATCCGCCATCCTTGGCATCTTCCAATGCTTCCCAAAGCTCCAAAAACACTCAACACTCTAAATGGGTGTGGGTAGTGTTTGGATAGAAATCTCTTCTCAATAGGTATGACAATGAGAGAGGGAATGAGAAGAGACTACAAAGATTTCTCTCTAAGAATGAGTAGCTCTCTCTAATTAGGTGGGTGTTTTGAAGAAACCTCTCTTAGGGTTTTTCTTTCTAAATAGCCACACATATTTTGTGGGAATGAGGGGTATTTATACTGGTGTGAGAATGGAATGCAAAGAGTCAGTTTTTCCAAAACAGGGCTGGCTGGCGACTTGACCTCGCGACTTGACTGAGTCACGAGTTCAAGCTGCGAGCTAGCTGAATGGCCAGTCTGGATTTTTGTCCTATAGTGCTCCAGCTGGCATGACTGTTCAGCTCCCCTACATGCTCTGCACGTGTGTTGCTTCTGGCGGCTTGCAACCGCGAGTCACCTGCGAGATCCAGCCGCGAGTCCCTGCTTCACTGCACAGTCTTGAGCATTTCTTCACACTCTCTCACACACTACCCTTACATGATTCCCACCTAAATACAGGGTTTCTAAGTGCTGTATTACAAGCAAATTTGTCACAAAATAAAGCCAACACATAGTTGATTAAATTCAACCTTACAAAGGATTTGTTAAATTAATTTTTTTTTTTAATTTGATTTCTTTCTCTAATTTCGTAGCTGATAAATAATGTTCTTCTTCTTCATCTTTCTCCTCCAACCCAGGTTAGTTAACTTTCCTAGAATCAAAATAGTTTCACTTTTCAAAGACACACACCATTTGCTTGATATAAAGCTTCCAAAGTATTTTCACGATCAAACAAACTTAACCAAATTGAGCATCTATTTTGGTGTTGAGGAAAAAAGCAACAATGAAGCAAAAGTAAATGGAAGCACAATCAATTGTGAAGGTTCCTTTTAGATACCTTTGTGAATTGTGAATTTTGCTTTGTTAATTTGCCAATTGTGAATTACTTTATGTTATTTCTACTAAGATTTTTCTATGGTACTCTATTTTATTTCACTATTGTTGTAGGTGCTTGCATTTTTCTTTTTTCTTTTTTTCATGTTTGTAGCTGAACATGATTAAGGAAGGGTTACATATGATTCTTTGTACTACAAGACAAGGACAGTCAGGTATTTACCTTTCCTTTATTATGAATTGTTTCTAGCATATTTATTAATAATATGTTTCTAGAAAGAATTTGAAATTGGAATGTGATTGCATATTTAAGTTTCTTGGTTATCTCAAACTTAGGGGTATTCTTGAGTCTGTTGACTCTGTTTTGTATTTGTAGTTTTAGTTGTGTATCTGTACCGGCGGCCATTCTGTTTGATATATATTTATATATATTAATAAAATTTTGATATTGTTAATTGTCATAGATGTTTTTTTACCTCCAAAACAGAAACTCACAGCTAAACCCGATACCTAAACCACCAATCTCCACTTTTGAGAGAAAATGCAAACCTCTTCACCTTCCTCCACTGTTCCCCTTCTCCTTCTTCCAAAACAAAGGCCCACAGCCAAACCCGCTTCCCAAACCACCATTCTCCACCTTTGTGACATGAAATCAATTTTTTTTTAATGATTGGGAAGAGCACCAATCTATCTGTAACCAAAAGAAAAGGAGAATTAAATCATGCGGATGGTTTCTGATCTTTGTTTTTTCTTTACTTTATAAATAAATATTATATTTTTATAATTAAAAGTGTTGTATTTGAACAGGCACAACAATTGTTTCACATACATGCACAAACGATTACACCAGAAGCACTTGAGAGCGTAAAGGCTGCCCTTGCAAGCAATGAGATTGAGCACAAAGTAGAAACCAAGAAGAGAGTAGTTCCTCGCAAAGCTGCTGGCCAAGCTTGGGAGGACCCGACACTAGCAGATTGGCCAAAATGTACAAATTATTTCTCCCTTCTGTTATTCATTATGTGTTGGTACTTAATTTATATGATACTAAGGCCAGATTTGCTGGTCTATAATGGGTGCAGGCTAATATTCATAATTTTCTAACCGATTTTTTTTCACAAATTTTTTATAAAACTCAATTCCTTCAACTACCAGGTCTTACTTATGTTATCCTTTTATAACATTTAGTCTGATTCTCTTATGATGATACTATGATAGTAATGTGGGAATTTAATAGTAAATTTTGTTGTCTTGATTCTATGCAAAAAATAAAAAATAAAGTTACTATGTCTAATTTTTATTTTATATAAATTGACAGAGTTTATGTTTGATTGAACTTGGATCAGTTGAAGGTATTTTCACTAATTCAGTTTGCTGTGTATGTGCTATACTCAATTTTCTTTACTGAATTTAATGTGAAAAAAAAAATGTTTTCTTACATGGTCTTGACATTGATTTGACTTAATTTATATTCAATTTATTTTCCATTTTTAAATTATTCAATCAAGCTCACAAATTACAATTTAGACCCTGATATTAAATTCATTTACGAATGAACATGAATTTGCTATGGCTATCAACTATGAAGATTTATCAGGAAAAAGAAAAAGTTCAACTATTTAGTTAGAATTCTTTTTTATCATTGGTTGTGTAATACTCCATTTTCAGTATTACATAACTGGCAGTGCATATCATTCCTCTTTCTCTTTTCTCTTAATTTAAGTTTTTTTGTTTTTTTGTTTTTTTTGTTTTTGTTTTTGTAGAGTTTCCATGTCTTTTTCTTCTTCCTTTGGATTGGATTTCTGGTATTGGACTTTATTTTTCCCTTTTTCTTTGTATGTAATTTTTATTGGATTTTAACAAGTATGTTTTTAACATGGAGATTGAGACTATAAACTAATGAGTAATGACCCCCACACACTAGGACAAAGTTTATTATTTCAACATGATTTGGTTATTATGGTGCATACAAATCTGCAAATGCTTGCAATCCTTTAGCAAACTCAATCAAAATATGAGCAAATATTATATTCAAACTAACGATCATATCATGGCTCTAAGCCAACTTCAATTCTTTGTTTTTAATGATTTTTACACTTTTTTTTTGGGGGGGGGGGGGGTGCAACAAACCTAATTTCCCAATAGCAAGATGCGATTAGGCTAACTATATATTACAAATTGTAGATGATATGCTCCCATTTATGTAGATGATTGTTGTGGCTGATATTGATTTTTCCTTAATTGATTCAGAGAGGGCAAAGATGCCAATTGCCAAGGTAAGCTCTAAATCCAATTTCTTAAAAAAAAAAAAAAAAAAATGAGCCATGGTTAATAAATAGAGCCTCAAAATTTATAATTGAGTAGATGACAGATGTCTTTAACTTATAAGACAATTTTCTCCTAAACTTCTCTGAGCTCAAGTGGGATGGTTTGAAGTAATTGCCTAGCTGGTAATCCACTTGGAGTGGGTACTTTCTCTTTTTAGGTAGCTATGGACTAGTTGCCCCATCAGGCACAATTATACGGCCTCGACACTAGGTGGATGTGATGTTGACAATAGGCCTGTATTCTTGAAGCTAGCATGGTATTTTAACAAGTATGTTTGATTGACATTGTGAGTACAAGCACTAGAAATTTGGATCTTTACAGACTAATATTACTACTTCTTCCTAACATGGGTGTCCAAAGCTCCTCAAGCACACAACTATTTCTCTGGATGTGTTTAGTATCCCCATCTCTCTTACATGTACATAAGCTATTTGATAAAATTCCAGTGATTTTTTTTTTTTTTTTGGTTATTCTAGGAGTCATATTACATGAAGATTGGTAAGGAAGAAGATAAGTAAAGAATGTGATGCTATGTTGCTGATTTAATCAGGTTGAGATGTGTTTGTCGGCCTTCTTTTTTCAATGTTATTTTTTGCAATGTAAAAAAATGATTGGCTAGGTTGCTTATGCCTCTAGACAATTAAAGAATTTTGAACAAAAATTACCCAAACTCATGATTTGGAATTGGCTGCTGTGGTTTTTGCGTCAGAATTGATGGTAGGTATGATATGTAGGTATGATATATAAAAGGTCCATATATGATCCGATATGTAGGTATGATATATAAAAGGCCCTTGGTTACAAAATTGTTATGATCCGATATGTAGGTATGATATATAAAAGGTCCATATAAGATTTTGGATGAGGGATAGCATGAATGATTTATATAAATAGTGTAAAGAACTCCACTCATTTTTCTTATGCTTTTTCAATTGAACCAAGATGGATTTTGTTTCTCCAACTTAAAATTAATGATTGGCTTTTATGTGCTACACCTATTCTTTGAACTTGCTTTCAAGTTTCATATGATTGTATTCTTTAAGAAAACATCTATTAAAAATTTGTTGTTTTTTACCTTCTGGAATATGCTTTTACATCCTTTATGAGATTTTGTGTTACCAACATTTGCTATGGTTCAGTTTGTTGTATAGTTTATAGTGGTGGAACAACTGAGTGTGTATTTTGGTTTCTGCAATGAAAATAGTTGGTTTAAGATCTCTAAAGATGACAAGAATTATCTGCAAAGTTGTGAAGTTTGTTTAATTCTTCATATTATTTTTTTCCTATAAAGTTTTTTTTCCCCTAAATTGTTACCATTAGCAATTCATTACTATTTTTTTCCTTCTCAAAGTCATAATACATTTAGTGTTAATTTTGTGATTTTGCTTGGGTTGTCCTTGATTAATTTTTCCTGTTACATTTGTAGTTTTGCATTGATTTATGACTATTATGCTACTATTTTAAAGTTGAGTATGGACATTTTTAGAAATGTTCACTTTCATTAAGTGTTGTTTCTTTTACATGTACACAAGGTGTCTGATGAAATTTCTTATGAGTTCTAGAAGCCATAATACATGGAGAGTCGTAAGCAGGAAGATAGGTAAGAAATGTGATGCTCTATTGTTGATCTAATCAAGGTAAGTTGTGTTTGATTCTTATTAATATTTATCAATTAAAAATGTATTGTATATAAATGTTTTTTTAACAAGGGGTTGCTGATATTTCCTAGAGGTATGAAAGGTTTGATTTAGCATTGACAAAAAGTAGATAACTCAATTCAATTATGATCCTGCTTTCATGGAGGAAATGAGGACAAGAAGACAAACATCTCATGAGTTTCACATACACAGTTGCAGAACTAGTTCATAAACCATAGAAATATGGAATATGCAAATGGACAAATGTCCATGTACAATTATAGATTTGCTAAAGAAGTGTTCATAAAAGAAATATTCAACTTGTGGTGGTGTTCATAAAAGTAACGTTCAACTAGCATTAATAACACCTACTCTTCTAAGTTTATGAAATTTTACATGTATTACTTTTGTGATCTTCTGAAATTATGTTGTTTTAGGTTTCTACAAGTTCTGTGTTTATTTTTATTTTTATGTGAAATTTTATTTTGAACCAATTGTTTTTATTTTCATATATTTTCAAGTCAATACCTTGAACAAAATAAATATATTTAATTTCTATTTAACTATCCCGTGCATTGCACGGATTTGCAACTAGTGGACTTTAATTAGAGTTCTTTGCGGGATTTTTGAATGTCATTATTGAATTGGATGCTCTTGTCATGGTTTGAATCTCTTGTGGATGATTGTACGTTTCTATTGCAGATATAAAATTTCTTTCACAAATATCAAACATATGTTTAAGGAAGTAATAGATTTGCTTTTTTTTTGCAGCTTTGAAGAGAACACAAGCCAATGATTTTTTTTTTTTTTGGTTTGAAACTCCCCATATATTTCTTCTTAGTAACGTATGTTACTTTTGATAATCTGAAGCGAGTTTAGTATTCATCTTGTTCCTATTGTATTTTTAATTTATGTACCTCCTTAATTATTAAAAATAAAATTGTAGTCAACCTTGTTGGCTCCCTCCCCTCCAAACTCCAATTTTCTTTCCCAAAAAAGAAATGTGAATTGACAATGAAAGATAATATAATTTGTGGATGACTATAACAAACGATTTATTATTTCAACATCCATGGCCTGGTCAAGAATTGAGAAAGTCAACTTACTTTTTTTTAATAAGTAGTTGCTAATCCGTGCAATGCATGGGAAAATTCATCAAAAAATATTTATACATGATATATATATTGTAAAGTTGTAATTTACAACTATGTGTTTTGTTGGCTTTTATTCCGTACCAAATTTGATTATAATTATGTTCAATCTTTTGTACCCTGTATTTCATGTGGGATTTATTTGTAAGGGTTGTGTGTGAGAGAGAGAGAGAGTGTGAAGACTCAAGGCATTGAAGACTAAAGTGTTTTCGCGGGTAGCTCGTGAGTAAGCATCCCACAAAGTGATGCATGTGCCCTGCACATGACTGGAATGCGAAAAGTCAGGACAGGATGGAGACAACTGGTTTTCGCGAGTAAGGCCTTCCCGCGAGACACTTGCGAAACATTCTATTTTGCCAGACAGTCATTTCTGATACATAATTTATGTGCCTATACTATATATACCTACATTACCCACAGATGTTGAGGAGTGCTTTTGAGAGAAAACCTTAGCCACAAACCTTGAGAGTTAGAGATTGTTATACCCACAATTCTTTACACAATTGCTTGTGGATTTTCCTTAACTCCTACCTCTCCATTTCCATACCATTGAGAGGTTGATAGCCCAAACACTTACCACACCCTTTCAAAGTGTTCAATGAGGTTTTGGTACTACTGGGAAGCATTGGAAGAAGCCAGGCTTTGCCAGATGCAATCGGGCGTATTGCGGTATTTGGAGAACTAGACAAGACACGGTTCCAAGAAGCCTTGTTGGAGTAGGAGCTTGGAGGGCTTAGGTGCATCGGGTAGATTAGGCTTGGAGTATCTCTTACTAACCCATGTATCCCAATTGATTGTCTAGTGGATTGATTACCACTTGAAGGGCGGCAAAGAAGTTTTACACCGAGTACTTCGGTTTCCTCTTCGATAACACATCGGCGTGTTATCTTGTGTTTGCATTGTTTTTCCCTACTCTTTTAGCTTTCATATTACTACTGTGTTATATTGAATATGGCTTAGAGTAGTTTGTTTGTTTATTCGCTCGCATTTACTCTATTCCGCACTTAGTATAAGTTAGAGTAAAATCTATCGAGTCATAATTTTTTTTTTTAAATTGGGAGTCTAAATAGCTCTTGTGTTTTAAAACATTTTCAAGCATTCATATATAAATTGATATTAGAGAATTTGTAGAAAAGAGTAACATAATTAAATTAAATTTTGTTTAGAAAAAGTAGAACGATTGAATCAATTTTTTGGTTTATTTTAATAAAATAATGAGTTCTAACCAAATAAATAAATAAATAATATATATATATATATATATATATATATATATATTATAATTGAATGTGGAAAAATGCTCAGCAACTTCATATTTTTTTTCTTTTACATCTTCCCCTAGATTTATAGAAGTTGTAAGATAAATTCCCTAATATTTGAGTACTTGAACATTGAATTTGAATGGTTTAATGTGTATGTTCTATAAATCCATAATCATAGTTTTAAAAATACTTCATCCTACCAAAAGTCTTGTAGTTTAATTAGTATGTTTAGGTATTGTTTCCAACTGAGATAGTTTCAATCCCTCTACATTCAAGCTTATGCATATTAGTAAAATGGATATCTTGCATTATCTTAATGATGTTGCTACTCTGTATAGCTTGAAATGATTGTGCATCCAAGTGTTTGTTGTAAACTATTACAAAAAGCAGTAAAAGCAATGAAATTTGCAGCCCTAGGAATAAAAAATGTTTCTACATGCAAAACAAAACAAAACAAAACAAAACAAAAACAAAAACAAAAAAAAAAACACAAAAACACAAAAAAAAAAAAAAGGCTTCCATTCTAGACTTACAAAGAAAATTTATGAATCCTTGATCCTCTTTTGACAAACAAAATTATCCTATCTATGATGACTTTCTAATAGTGCTTGTATAAAAGTTGAATGCAACTTAAAAGAAATGAGGAAAAGAAGAATAAAATGGGAATAAAAAAGGAGGATGATTTAGAAAATTAGAATTGCAAGAAGACATTTCCAACCAAACTCAGGTTGGTATTAGCATGCCACATCTTATGAAATAAAGATTATGCAACAAAAAATATGAGTATGGGATTGCAACATAAAATGCATAAGTTTAGGCTAATTCACAAACAACTACAGGCATGAGACTTGAAAAAAAATACCAACCAATTCAATTGGTCTATGTTTATTTTAAAATGTTAGATGTTTTATAATTTTATTGATGAAACGAAAGTTACAAATATAAGACATCTTAAGCCCAAGTATGACACCTAGTTTAAGTTGCCTGGTGGGTCTACCATAGTAATACAACACAAATTCAATAACAGACTACTACACTTCACAATTTTCACCCCACACTCCTCTCACCAATTCAAATTAGATCACTCACTCCCCACAATCTCAAACCCTTGACACCCTCCAACTACCTTCCACTCCCACCTCACCGTTAACCATAAATCTACCATTACTTGGTATACCAACCTAGCATCCATGAATCCCTTGGAACCTAGCAGAAATAATAGAAAAATAACCTATTGGAAATTTTTTTATTTCATATTAGTGCAAGGCCAAAGAAATTACAAAATAAAAAAAAAAAAAAAAAAAAAAAATCTCCACGAAACAGGATCAAATTCACAAAACTAAATCAAGATTATTATCCATGAAACACAATTAAATACTAAAACTTCCTTCTAACTATGATTATTTTAAATTTTAGTCACTTATGGAGGCTCAGGGCTACCAAGCTTTGGAATGATTGTTGGGGCTTGTGATAGTTACAGGTCCTTAGATTTTGGGGATGTTTAGGCTAATTGTGGTATTGACTGGGATTTGAAAGTGGGGTTTGTGACAAAGGCAATCAAACATGATGGTGGGAGATAGCTCCACAATGGTTGTTTGGTTTTTGGGTATTCATGGATTCCATCAAAGGAGGTGGTAGATTAAAGGGTATTGATTGCTGTTTGCTATTTTAAAGTTAAGGAAATCATCTGAATTTTAAGGTTAGAGAAAAATCCAAAGAGAGAAAGAGGAGTCACATAAGAGTTTGGGTCCAAATTCTAGTTTAAAAAAAAAGTTAAATAATTTTTTTTTTAAATAATAATAACTAGTCACTAACTCGTGCAATGCACGGGAAATCTATTGTGTATGTAGATGTTAACAATTATTTGTCTCTTCCTCTTTAATTGTATATTAAGATTCCAGCCTCAAAATTTTCTATCCTTAATATGAAACATTAAATTACATAATGAAAATATAAATCAAACTTAAATTTCATTTGAAATTAAGATTCCAATCCTTAACATCCTCAATTATCCAATAAATATATTGATGATGCCAAAAATTGTCAGTGAGCTGCATAATTCTCACATGCTCTAGACAGAACATGCGAAATAGAAACAAAGACGACCTTGCAGAGAGTATCGGGGCCAAATACCCTCTGAAAGTTAAGTTAGAGAGAATTTCTACAACTTTAGAGTGCTAGAGTTGGGAGAATTACATGTACCTTGATTTGTGAGGCTTTTGGGGTTTTTATAGTAATGTAAAGCCAACGTTAATTTCTTGGTGGAGAGGGTATTTCCTTGTACAGAAGATCTTCATCGGCATTCGCTATTTACAGGATTATTTCCTTACAAGAATACCTACAATTATGGTGGGGAGTGGAGCATAAGATATTTCCATACCAGAATCCTTAGAGACCACCCATGCCATATGGGTGCCATGTAGATGCCATAAGGGTGACACATGGCTTCAACAGACCGTCTCTTTTTTATCCATTCATTTAAAAGTGCTTGTCCATCTCCTTATCTCTTTGTCAGTGTCTCATATCCGTCTACCAACCCTGTTATGTCAACTATACCGTCTCCTCTGGTTACTTGGTCTCTAAAGTTTGAACTCGTTAATTCAATCCGTCTACCCTAGATTTACCCCTATCAGCTGTCCCCCACTCCATGGCTCCATTTCTTGATCCACCAGACGGACACGTGGAGTGACAGCCTTAGCTAGTTCTCGGGAATCGTACTTCAATTGACAGGGTGGTTGAGAGTCATAAATGCTGTAGGACATGTTGCGAAATTCTAGTGGCTAGTTAATGGGATCGAAGCATCGCTTCGTCTTCTGCGTCATTTCCTCTATATATAAGTCGCTTTCCTTCTTCATTTCTACTATTTGCAACCAATTCCTAGTGTCAAAGCACCACCGTCATCTAAAAGAATTCAGTGCTATGTCACCTTAGGCACCCGTTCACCACATCACTTCTGTCTTTTCTCTACATCGTATGCCTATAAGTGCTCTCCGTCCTATACCCATATGTTTCACTTTCATTCTTTTTAAAGTATTATATGTCTGTTGCGTATATAGACTTGTAGAGTCTTAGGAGTTTACTCATCACTTGTAAGTGTAATAATGTCTAGTGAAGCATCGAGTGAACAATCGTGTGTCCGCGAAGAAGTGGGCTACGATGAGGTGTACTTGTCAAGTTAGGGCGATCCTGGCACTTCTTACCCAAAAAGGGTCTCGTCTGCCAACTCATCTTCCGAGGAGGAAGATAAGGATTTGGACGTGGACTGGTCGAAAAGTAGTTCAAATGAAGATTCAGACGAGGAGAGCATTAAGAATGTTGATTCTTCTGTTAGATTCGTCGTTGGCCTTGATGGCCTTAAGAATTTTGTTCTTCCTTTCATGTGGACGGTCAACGATTTAACTCAACCATTAATCAATGTTATGAGACACCATGAACCCTAGGAATTTTCTGTCATCACTCCAAATGTGCATTTACTCGAATTGAGCTTCATGTTGTAAGAGTGAAGGGTATCGAAAGTCTCCTTAAGGTCGTCCAGATGGTCGTCTTCCCGTCGACTTTTCAATAGCATATCTTCCACGTAGACTTGGACATTCCTCCTAATCTGATGTGCAAACATTCTATTCATTAGCCTCTGATATGTTGCGCTTGTGTTCTTAAGATCGAATGACATCACTTTGAGGCAGAAGAGACCTTAGCTACGAACAAAGTCTTCTCCTAATCAGCCTCATCCAACTTGATTTGGTTGTAACCAAAAAAATGCATCCATGAAGCTCAACAACTGGTGTCTTACCGTTGAGTCTACCAGGATGTCGATCCGCGAGAATGGGTAGCTATCTTCGGGGCATGCCTTATTTAAGTCCGTGAAGTCTACAGACATCCTCCACATTCCATTGGCTTTCTTAACCATCACCACGTTGGCCAGCTAGTCGGGGTAGTAGACTTCTCGTATGAAGTCTGCTTCCCACAATTTGCGAACTTCTTCCGCTATACCCTTGTCTTGTTCCTGGGCAAACACTCATTTCTTCTTTCTAGTAGGGGGAAAAAAGGGTGATACATTTAAACTGTGAACCATGACCAAAGGGTCAATCCCGGGCATGTCTTCGTGGCTCTAGGCAAATACATCCTGGTTCTCTCTCAAGAATTTCGTGAATGCTCAACAGACTGGGGGGCTGGCAAGGGTGCTGATCTTGGCCGTTCACTCAGGCTTTTAGTCATCGAGGAGTATCTCTTCCAACCCTTTAACAGGCTCTGCAACCATCTGTTGTTCTTCTATGCTCATGATCTGTAAGTGGTCGTCCAACTCCAACATTGCTACGTAGCACTTGCACGTTGCCACTTGGTCTCCACACACCTCTCCTACTCCATACTCAGCGAGGAATTTGATCATCAGGTAATAGGTCAAAGTTATGGCCTTCCATGAATTGAGGGTAGGACGGCCCAATATGGCATTGTAAGTAGACGGACAATCAATGACAAGGAATGTAAAATCCTTAGTAATTTGTTGAGGGTAATCACCAACCATCACGGGCAATGTAACCGCACCGAGGGGGCATACTTTCATTCCTCCAAACCCAACTAGTAGTGCATTGGTCGGTACAAGCTGTTCTCTCTCGATCCTCATTTGTTGGAACACAGAGTAATAGAGAATATCAGTAGAGCTCCTATTATCAACCAAGACTTGGTGTGTGTTGTAATCCCCTACCTGTATGCTAACAATGAGTGCATCATCGTGTGGGTGGTGGAGACGTCAAGCATCTTCCTCTAAGAACCCGATCATGGGGTTGTCAACTCGTGCCATCTTTGGAATGCAACCCGTCAGCTGGATGCTCTGAACCATCCCTAGGTAAGTCTTACGTGCCTTTCCAGACGAACCGAGAGCTACGGTGCCCCCTACAATTATGTTTCCCAGAGGTGGCCTGGGGTGCTCGTTATCCCTTTTCGTAGCTTGCTTCTATGATGGGTCTACCCTTTATTTGCTGACGAATCATTGTAGTTTTCCTTGTCTAATAAGGGCTTTAATCTGCTGCTTTAAGTCATAACATTCAAACATGTCGTGACTATGATCGCTATGAAAATAGCAATACTTGTCTCTGGACCTCTTGCTAGGATCTCCTTTCAACTTGCCAGGCCACGTCAAGGTTGTATCGTCCTTGATCTGCATCAATACCTGATCAATCAGGGTAGTCAGTGGGGTGAATTTGGTGAACCTTCCAGTGGGGGGCTTGGAACACCTATCCTTCCGTTTATCTCCAGTCCTAGTCATCTTCCGTCCCCTGTCCTGCTGTGCATCTTCTTGCCTTTTCCTCTTCTTGTGTTTCTTCTCTCAGGCCAATAGCGCTTCCTCTGCATTCATGTATTTAGTAGCTTGATAAAGTACATCTGACATGGTCTTTAGGTCGTTCTTGTATAAAGAGAATAAGAACTTCCCCTTCCACAGACCATTGGTGAATGCAGCAACAAGTATCTTGTCATCAACTTCATCTATCGAGAGGGCTTCCTCGTTGAAGTAGGTTATGTAAGACATCAACATCTTGTCCTCCCATTGCTTGATGCTCATTAGGCACGCAGTTAACTTCTTGTATATGTGCCCCCCAATAAAGTGCGAGGCAAACTACGTACTCAGCTCCTTGAAGGTACCGATGGAGTTAGGCGTCAATCTTCTGAACCACACCTTTGTGGGACCCTTCAGCGTAGTTAGGAAGGCTCGGCACATGATCTCATCTGCCACACCTTGTAAGTGCATAAGGGTTTTGAATGACTCCAGGTGATCCAAAGGATCCTTTAACCTATCATAGGCTTCTATCTACGGCATATGAATCTTTGCAGGAAGGGGGAACGAAATGACAGGTGCTATGAATGGCGAGTTCATCCAATGGACTGGCTCGTCAAGGTCGTTTGACACCTGTCACTGGGTGCACTACTGCTACTAGCTCCTCCCAACAGCCTTGTGAGGGTCCTTTTTTTTGGACAGTGTCTAGGCCCAAGTTGAAGCAAGGACCCTAGGCTTTTGAGTTGTTGTATAAAGGGACCAGGCTTGGTTCACTGCAACTAAATGGGCTGTTTGCAAAACCAAGTGGTGCACATAGCAAAAATCCAATAATATGTACATACTAGCAAGAATATATATGTATTGAACAACAAGAAACAATAAAGGAACAATGTAATAAAGAGAGAAACAAATATATTGTTAAGGATTCTTAAAACACTATGAAATATTTCATTACTTTCTTTAGTTGTAAATCACAATGTGCTCACCAAGACGTGTTACAAGGTTCAAATAAGCTCAAAAATTATAAACTTAGATGGCTATCTAAGCCTCTAAGACTTGCAAAGTTTGAATCCCTTTGAATCCAAGTTTGTTCTATAGTGGCTGTTTTGGGATACCGGGCGATATTTCTTTTTCTTTTACTACTTTTTTTAAGTTTTTGACAGAGTTTTCTTAATGATTCTGTTCTGATTCACTATTGCTGAATGCCCCTTCAATGTTGGCTGCTTCTCCCTTTTATAGCGTCAATCTAAGGTTCCGAGGTACCACTAATTCCCCTCCTCTGCTCCCTTGGGTACCAAAGCCCACATTGTGCCAGCCACTTTGGTGACTGGTCCTTTCCTTGTTTCTCATAGTTTTCTTCTTTTGGTGTTATTTCCCTAAAAGCTTCTTGCTGACTTTCCATTTTGGGGTGTCCTTAGAGGGCTGACCTTCAATCTCTCTTCACTCAAGGCTTCTAATCCTTACCTTTTTCAGACTCAGCTTTTTTTTGGCTATCCTTCTTTTGTCATTTTTCCCAGGTGAGCCGAATCCATTCTTGCCAGGTTGAAGGTTTTTCCAGCTACTTCTCTTTATAGTTATTCTTTCTAGGTTGCCCGAGGTACCAACCCGTTGTTCATGAATTTTTATTCTCCAAGCCTTCTGTTTCCTTTCTGCATCACTAGGTGACTGAGAAGGACGTATTTGTCCTTCGTTCTTTGTGTTTCTTGGTGCTCTTTTTGAACTGTCTCAATCTCATCCTAGCTGTGTTGCACGTTCCGAGGATCCCGAGCCTTTGGCAGCTTCTAGGTATCCTGGCCCAGTTCTTCCCACTGTACTTTCTTGATTTTCTGATTTTGATGGGCTGGGCTTTTTCCTTTCTTCCCTCTGTTTCATAGGCCCTAAGGCCTGTCCTTTCATGGGTTCTGGGCTTCAAATCTTTCTTTTGATGGACTTAGGCTATCCTTTTCTCTTATGGTGAGCTCAATCCTTTTATATGAGGTTCACCCACTATGCTTTTTCTTTTGGGCTTTGGTGTTATAAATTTTTAGATCTCAACATTTAGCCCCTCAAGCTCGTAGGTTGCCTGCAGCCCACGCATGAGTAAGTTAGAACTTTAATTCCTGTAGGACTTCCTTTTTCACTATTTTAATTAACTTCAGGGTTCTTTTTTTTTTTTTTTTTTTTTTTCCTTTAGGCCCTTGACTTTCCTGCTACTTTTGGGCATCCCAGTCTTCTTTGAGTGTTGTACTTCTTTTCTTTTCTTTTTTTTCTTGTAACCCCCTTTTTACACGAGACGTGGCAGTTGAATGTTTGGAGTACAAAACTTCTTCTACCCACTTTCCACGTTCCCTGTAACTCCCATTAATAACTACCAATTAACTCTCTTCTTTAAAATTAAATTTTGGCAATTGACGCGCCTTTCCATACATCGTCTTCCCCAACTACTCTTTGTACCATTATTACAGCCAATTCATATTTTCCTTTCACTTTCCAGAGTCCTCTATTCCCAAGCTTACCTCCTTCTTTCCAATTTAGTTTGCTTCTCTGTTTTCTTCTTCTGATCTTCGCTCTTTTGACTTCATATTTCCCAGTACCTGTGTTGTTCTATGGCTTCTTCTTCCTCACAAAAAAGGAGGGAGCATACTCCAAGTCCTTCCGAGGGTGAGAGTTCTTCTGGGTTTGCTCAGGGTGCCTAGCTTTCCCTTTACGAGACCTCTGGTACACCCCCAGCCTCCTTTTTCCTCTGGTGTCTCACGGTGAGGCCCCTCCTTCCCCTCATACCTAGGTGTTCTCTAGTCAGTCTAGTTTTACCAGATCCGCCCAAGTTCCAGATCCAAGAAAGGTTTTAGATCTCCAAATTAGGCAGGGATCTCGAGAGGCGGTTCCTATTTTCTTTGACTTCGTTCTTGGGAAGATCACTGGCTGGCCCATATAAGCGGACAGGGAGCTTTCCGATAGGGAATTTGTTGGTTGTCTAGAGTGCGCCGGAATCCTAAAAGCAGTGGTAATTTGCAAGAACCTTAAAGGTTTTAAAGACGCCTAGGGCCTCAGGCACTTGGTACGCCATTGGTGCCCTTCCCTTCATACCTTCTTCTTTTTTATTGGTGAGCTTACGTTCACCTCGGAGGACGTGGTCAATAACTTCCTCCTCTCGGTGTTTAGAGATGAGAATCCTTTTGACATCAGTCTTTCTGATAAGGATCTCAAAGTGGAAGACAAATTATTCAGTTATTTTGGCGGGCGTACTTCTTCTCCTGGTGAGAAACCAACTAGAATAGGCAAGTGGGTTATAAATCTGTAGCGAGGAAAGGATGAGGCAGTCAGGCGAGCTGGGTTCCTGATGCTCTGGCTTAGTAATTTTCTGTTTAGTGAGTTCCCGAGTGCGGGGTTAAGTCTGTTTTCTTCCCATTAGTAATCAAATTGGCCCAGGGTGCTCAGTATCCCCTAGCCCCCATGTTCTTAGGCCATGTTTACTCTCAATTGGATTAGCTTCATGGAGATGAGGTTAAAGGCGATTCTTGTTATGCTATCACTTCGTCCCTCCACCGTGCCATTCTCCAGGTATTCATGTGGGATTGTTCTCCTGTTACTTTAGCAAAATGTAGAAATTTGAAATTTGTGAAAGATAAATTCCAAGGATCTCCTGACGTAATCAAGGGTCTGTGTGGTAGTTCTATTGACGGTCACCCCATCATTTTTCATTGGGCTAGTTTGAAAGGTGGCGGCCTTAATTTGGTTAAGTTATTTGATCAAGCAAGGCACTTAAGTTGGCATTCACCCGATAATTCAGCCCTGGGTTTGCCTGTGACTCTATATTGGCTTCTTTTCTCAGCTCTCCTAGAAATACATTTGACTTGCGTCCTGGTGATGAAGGCAGTTTGGCCTACTTGGCTTGTGTTAGTCCTTCATGGCTTCCAATGCCCTCCTCAAGTGGCCCTAGGTACACCCATTACTCAGCACACCGAATACTCCAATAGTTTGGCTTTGATCAGGACATCCCGCCAGTGTTTAAAGATATAGTACCTTCTATCCCTTCTCTAGACCCGTTCTTGAGGCTTCAGGCCTTCTCTTATTGGTCACGGAGGAGTTCTCAATTTGTTGTGCTTAACTCCCCTGAGGGGAGTCTTTGCTACTGCCAACAGGCGCCTGTCCCTCCATATTGCTGGCATTGTATCTGCTGCCATAAGCAACAAGATAGGATTTACGGAGTGGCATGCTTCTAAGGGTGGCTGGGTGTGTTATGCGCAGGACTTTTCGGAGACCTGGTCAGGGTGTGACCTTATTGTTGGTACCTCCTCTGGCGTGCCAATTAAGAAGGGCAGCAGAGGCAATTGGTGCTGCCACTCCCGTAAACAAAGGTGCAGAGAAGAAGATCAAACAGGAAAAGGTTAAAAGAGCAGAGCTTGAAAAAAGTATAGAGGGTACTGAGACTAAGAAGAAGAAGACTGCAAGATCTGAGAAGCAGCTAGTGATTTGTGAGGAACCCGAGAGAGTGAGCTCTCTTACAGTTGAAAATGAGGTTGGCAATCCCTCAATTCCAAGGAGTCGAGTGAAGACTAAGGTAGAGTCTTCTCTCTTTCAGGTTCTTGTGAGTTTTTCAACCTAGGGTTCTTTGGGGTCTTTTGATTTTGTACCCCAATCCCCTTTAGGACCCTTTGGGCATACCTGTAGTCGACAAAAGACCATTGGAGACTCAGTAGAGTGAGAGAGAGAAGGGCAATGCCTCTTTCCTTCTTCTCTCTTTTATTTTATAATAGCTTATTATTGTTGTTGCAGTGTCTTTCCCTTTCTCTTTTAACTGATGAGTGGTTATTTCTTCCTTGTAGTCTAAATGCAAGTCAGACCCCAAGAGAGGCAAAAGTCAGTCGTCTAGTGATGATGTGGTATGACCCTATTCGTGCCTTATACTGTTTGCTTCCAACCTTCTCTAGTGCTGTGTACTTATGCATTTTATGATGTTCTATCACTTTTTTTCTTTTTTTTTTTTTTTTTTTTTTTTTTTTTTTGTGCAGGTGGACGTACCTCCTCCCACGACTGGTGGGACTCTGATGGAAGAAGTGATTATAACTCCTTCTGCTGTTTCCCTAGTCATGGAGGAAGAGCCCCCTAGTGGTGGTGTGACTGAGGAGGTTGGGCAGCCAATGCAAGATGTCCAGCCCATTCTGCCTTCTGTTCCCCTAGCTGCTCAGTACCCTGAATCTTCCTAGCCTCCTATTTCCCAAGGTCCCTAGCTCATGCAGACTTTCAGTCCTACCAAGACTGTGTCATTTGAACTTGTGACTGGACTTATGTTAAGCAAAGAACCCTTGGGGGCCGCGTCTCCATCCATACAAGTAGGTGAGTTTTATTCGCCCCTTTTAAATATGCAACCTTTTCTCTCTTTTATATATATATATATATATATATATAGAGAGAGAGAGAGAGAGAGAGAGAGAGAGAGAGAGAGAGAGAGAGAGAGAGAGAGAGAGAGAGAGAGAGAGAGAGAGAGAGAGAGAGAGAGAGCCCTTAGTGTCCTTACCTTCCTTTAGCCATTTTGCCAAGGTTTCCTCACCCTTTCTTCAACGTGCTGTGTGTTCTTTCACAGAGTCTTCCAAGAAATCAGAAGAGCAAGAGGAGGGAGTTCTACCACGGGGAACTGATACTGATTTTTTTTTTCTTTTCTTCTTTACTTTTCTCGCCTTACATTTCTTCCTTGGTTCTTTCCCCATTTTTGAATTTTGTCTGATTTTGCAGGTGTTGGCACATGTGTTAAGGCTCCTGAGGTAGTTGTGGAATCTGCTCCTGACATCCAGGTTACTAAATCTCAGGCAGGGACCCCCCAAACCATCCAAAGGGTTGAAAGCTCTCTAATTCCTTCAAGTGGAGATACAACAATGGGGGAGGCTCTAAAGGTGACTGTTTTAGATCCTGGCTCAGGGCTTCTTGCTTTCCTGGCCCGTTTTGATCTTCTGGAGTTCAACAAACTCCTTGCAAGCCATTTTTATCGCTTTGGGTCTCCTTGTGATAACTTCCTGTGTTTCTCTATGCCTGTGGAGGGTCTACCATTATTAGAAGGGTTGTTCAAGATCCAAGGAGACTTCAACAGTGGGTTCAGAGGAGGTGCATTTCTAAGCAATATTCTGATGGAGCTGCTATGTGCTGTGCTGATCTCCTTGAGGGATTCCTCTCTTGACTCCTTATCTAAAAGAAAACTTTTGGAATGGAAGGGAGTGGTGCAGGATCTCATAGAAGCAAAGTTCAATCTGTCCTTCTTGCTAGAGCATCTGCGTTCACTGGCCCATATGTTATTCCAGAGACAGGCTTCTCAGAGTCTAGATGCTAAAATTGTTGCTGTTGAGGAGGCTTTAGCTCATGCTCAATAAGTTTTGCAAGACTTGAAGGTTAAAAGACAGCGAGTTCTCTCTTCCCCAGTTGTTCCTATTATTTCTCCAGACAGCTCTCTGCTGGCCGGCCTTATTCCTTAGGCCCCCCCCCCCCCCATTTTTTAGCTAGTTCAGATATATATATATATATATATTTTTTTTTTTTTCAGACAATTTGGGCTGTATAAGTTCTATCTCTTTTTGTTCAACACTATTTCCCATTTTTTGTGACACGAATCTATATATATATATATATATATATATATATATATATAAATATATATTCTTAAAAGACTATTTCTAATGTGGATCTGTTCTTTTTTTTTTTTGTTGCTTTTCTCTTTTCTCTCTTTTTTTTTATTTTTATTTTTTTGGCACTGAGTTTTGGGCTATGATCCCTTCAAGTTTTGTTGTAGGTCTTGGATCAAGTACCCTGGTGGTTGTTTTGTTGCGTAGGTACTAAACTGGGTACATTGGACGCTTTCTTTCTCTCTCTCTCTTTTTTTTTTTTTTTTTTTTTTTAAGTCCTAGGTCATGAACCAGGCAAATCCCTTTTGTCAAGTACTGGGCTAGGTATCCCGAGCACTTACTCCTGCCCATGGTCCCAGGTCATGTACTTTAAACTAATTGTGGTGTGAGTCTTGGGTTATATGTCAAGATTTTTCTCTTGCATTGGCCCAAGTACCCTCCCAAATCTGCCCATATTTGAGCTTTGTAATATTTAATTTAGCTTGTAGCTTAAAGGAAAATAAAAATAAATTTCATTGAATCAAAGCAAAGTTCCATCTAAGGAACACAAAAGGGGTTGTCATAGATAGTAAGGATCATAGAATGTCCTTCTAGCATGGGTTCCTAAACAAAAGGTACTTTGAACAAAATTCATAATAAAAAGTAAAGAATGATGAAACACTTAGCAGGTTGGAAAGTTGGCAAAAAGGTCTCAGTGTATTGAGGTCTCTCCCTTTTCATGCGTAGTACTGTTTTAGCCACTTCCCATTTATGGGGTCTGTCAGGACTGTCCCATCTTCCTTTGTGAGGTAGAATACCCACTATCATGGGCTTTTCTAATGATGTAGGATCCTTCCCATTTTGGGGCAAATTTAGAGGGTCTTGGGAGGTTTCTCTTTACATGCTCTGCTGTCCTCAACATTAGTTGCCCCTCAGTGAAGGCCCTTGGGTGTAAAGTCTGTGCATATGCTTTAGCCATCCTCTGCTTGTACCTCTAACTTCTCCTTCTAGCTACTTCTCTTTCTTCCTCTAGCCCCTCCAGATCTGCCAACCTCCTTTCATTATTTGTGTCCTCAGTGTCCTCTTGGTTTTCTTCAAGCACTACACTTGGCATAGGGACAACTAACTCCATGGGGCTGATGGCTTCTATCCCATAAATTAGGAAGAATGGTGAGAATCCAATGGCTATCATAGAGCTCCTGCATGCCCAAAGTACATCTGCTAAGTGGTCACTTCATTTTCCCCCATACTCGTGTTTCATTTTTTTAAGGATCTTCAGCATCACCCTGTTAGTGGCTTCAGCCTGACCATTTCCTTATGGGTAGTATGGTGTAGACCTTCCTTGCTTAATGTAATATGCTTCAGTCAGGTTCTTCATGTCTTTGTTTATGAACGGGGTCCCATTGTCACTGATCAGCCTCCTGGGGATCCTGAACCTTGTAATGATGTGTTCTCGAATGAAGTTTGCCATGGCCATTCCAGTGGCCTTTTTCAAAAGGATAGCTTCTACCCATTTTATGAAGTACTCAGTGGTTGCCAGGATCCATATGTAACCATTGAAAGGAGGGTTTATGGGCCCTATAAGATCAAGCCTCCAAGTGTGGAATGGCCATGGTGTTGTCATATCTCGCAGCACATTTGGATGAGTGTGGATTGCATCTCCCAATATTTGGCATGCATGACACGTTTCAACCATTTCCTTATAGTCCTTTTTCATTGTTGGCCAATAGTACCCCAACAGAAACAACTACTTGTAGAGTCTCCTTTTCCCCGGGTGACTTCCACAGTCACCGAAATGGACTTCTCTAACTACTTCTTTGGCCTCCCTTGGCCCCAGGCATCATAGGGGATCCCCACTGTACCCCTTTTTGAATAGGATCCCTTTCTATAAGAAGTACCTAACTATAAGTTTCTTAAGCTAGTGAGCTAATGTCCTGTCAATTGGTAGGATCCCTTAAGCCAAGTATTCCATGAATGGAGTCCTCCAATCTTCCACAACAAACACAGCATAACTTTCTTCCTTATCTACTGAAAGTTGACATCTTTGACATCTCTCCTGTATAGCTGCAACCTCCTTGTTCATATTTGGCTAGTAGTACCCCATGCGTTGCATCCTTTTATATAAACTGATTTTTTCTGCAACCCCACAGACCTGGCTGTGTAGTTCTTCCAATCTCAACTTTCCTTCTTTTTCATTGATACATCTTAATATGATCCCTCCGGGCAGTCTCTTGTATAGCTCCCCTTCTATCAGAGTGTAATCCCTCAACTCCTTGATACTTCCTCCATGTCCTATCTCTTTTATTTTTTCTTTGATCTCATTCCTCCAATCCTACTGCTTTGGTTCTTTGGGGAACATCTTTTTGAGGATCCTTATGATGGAATGTTCTTGCTTACTTATTCTTATCAGAATGTCTCTTCCTTTAAATGGTACTTAGGATCCCAAGGTTGCTAGTGCATCAGTGAACCTGTTCTCACTCCTTTGGGTGTACTCCACACTAAAAGTCTAGAATTCCTGCTCCAGCCTTTGCACCCAAGTTCTATAGGCTGCCAAACTCTACTCCCTTAGTGCAAATTCCCCTTTTACCTGGGAGACCACAAGATTGGAGTCTCCTAAAACCCTCATATGTTTTACTCCTATGCTAAGTGCTATGATCAACCCAGTCAGGTATGCCTCATAGTCAACTGCATTATTCAAACAGGAAAATCCAAGCTTGAAGGATAAAGGCATGGTGTCCCCATCTTCGCAACTTAGTATAACTCCCAATCCATTTAAAGTTGTCGTTGTTGACCCATCAAATCTCATTGTCCACTTCTTTCCTGGGAACTCTGTCATTGCCACCTCCCCGGGGATCTCTTCGCTTAATGAGCCTTCTTCCTTCCCAGGGAACTGAGCTAGCAGATCTGCTATGGCTTGACTTTTGACAGCCTTGGGGGTCCTGAGGCCTATGTCATATTAAGAGAGCATGACCAACCACTGTGCTATCTTTCCCATTAGGAGAGGCTGATATAGGAGTGCTTTTATGGGGTGAGACTTAGTCACCAAAAGGATCTAGTGGGCTAAGAAGTATCGTTTCAGCCTTTAGGATGCATAGATGACCACTAGGCATGCCCTTTCTATCCTGGGATACCTAGTTTCAGCATCCTTAAGTGTCCTATTCATATAGTAAATAGGTTGCTCATTTCCATCATCGTCTTCCTATGCTAGCAGGGCTCCTATAGCCTGGGAGTTTGATGTTAAATATAGCAACAGAAGTCGCCCACGTACTGTGTCTGGAGGGTGGGAAGATGATTCATGATCTGCTGGATCCTTTGAAAGGCTTCCTGCTGCTCAATTCCCCAAGTGAACTCAGCCCCCTTTTTCAATAGTTTGGATAAACCACTTATGACTGAAGCCAATCCTGGCATAAACCTCCTAATGTAGGAGACCCTCCCCAAGAAGCTTTTGAGCTTTCTTACAGTTATAGGCCTTTTCATTGTTGCAATAGCTATGGCTTTGGCTGAATCCACACTTATGCCTCTATGATGTACTAGGAACCCAAGAAACTTTCCAGCAGATACCTCAAAGGCACACTTCGTGGGATTCATGTGTAGTTTGTACTTCCTACACCTTTCAAAAACTTGTTCAAGTATCTGAAAGTGCCCTGCCTTGGTTTTTGATTTTACAACAATATCATCCACATAGTCTTCCATTTCCTTATGCATTATGTCATGGAAGATAGCTGTCATGGTTCACTAGTATGTGGCCCCTACATTCTTGAGGCCAAAGGGCATCACAGTGTAATAAAAATTTCCAATTGGAGTCTTGAATGCTGTCTTCTCTACATCTTTAGCAGCTATGCGGATTTGGTTGTACCCACTATACCCATCCATAAATGAAAACATAGAACTTCTTACAGCTGAATCCACAAGGAGGTCAACATTGGGCAGAGGGAACTCATCTTTTGGACATGCCTTGTTCAGATTGCAAAAGTCCACACAGCATCGAATCTGACCATTCTTTTTCTTCATGGGTACTGTGTTGGAAAGCCACTTGGGGTGCTAGATAGGCTTGTTAAAACCAACTGCTAGCAACTGCTAGCAACTTCTTGACTTCTTGGGTTATCTGAGCTTCTACATCAGTGTGAAAGACCCTGGCTGGCTAGACTATTGGCTTGACTCTTGGGTCTATGTTAAGAAAATGGACCACCAGTCCTGGATCCAGACTAAGCATCTCATCATAGGTCCACGCGAACACATCCACATATTTCTTGAGTAAGGCCACTAACTGCTCCTTCTCTTGTGCTATCAACTGACTATTGATGAAAACAGGCTTCTGGGATCCCAATTCAGCTCCCAAGTTTATCTCTCTTAGTTCTTCCTCAGGCTGAATTTGTGCCTCCTTAACTGGGTCCTCTAGGATTTCTTCTTTAGCCACCATACAATCCAGTGGTCCAAGACCCTCCTGCATGATGCATTCAGGCCCTGCGTACCTTTATAAATGATAAATTAACCTTCCTCCAGGTTCCCGTACTACTACACATTCCTGGAATCCTGAAAAGTTGGGCTCCTTCTTTTGCCTTTTTCTTTCCAAGAGGTTTCTCAGGTGACGGGTACCTCTCCTTCTTCTTCTTCCAGGATAGGTGCTCCTAGGGTCCCGACATAGGGCTCTCATCATCTAGTTCCAACTCACTGTAAAACATTGTTTCCACAAAGTTCACTTCTCCTTAGCTGAAAGGGTTATGGTTGGCAAGGATCCTTATTACCTTCCATTCAATCTCCCTTTAATTGATGGTACATGGAAGGAATAAGGAGGTGTTTATGGAGCCATGTACGTCCCAATAGCACATGGTAAGAAACTTCCGAGTTGATCACGTGAAATCTAGTCAAGGCTACTATTGGGCCCACCCTCAAGGCCAATTGCACATATCCCTTAGTTGATTCTGCTGATCCTCCAAATCCTGTTATCTCCATGGGAGCCCCAAAGATCCTTCTGCTAGTTAAACCCACGGCTTCCAAGGTACTCAAGATTATGAGGTTAAGTGATTGCCTTGTATCTACTAATGTTTTTCTGACTTGAACACTGTTTATGGTGGCCATCAAATAGAGGGGCCTACGATGGTCCAGATGCTCAACCTCCATGTCCTCATTAGTGAAGGTTATTGCATTGATTGTCTCCAAGTAAGCTCGACTGGCATGAGATTCTGCAGTGAAACATTCCGCTCCCGAATCTGCTGCTATACTCATAAGGGACTCCTTGGCCACCCTTCTTGCTTCTGGCCCGATCCCAATTGGTTGAATAGTGATCTAAACTTAGGATTCTTCTGAAGGGTCCTGACTGTGCTTGGATGGAAGGATCCTTTAGTCTCTTCTACTTCCACCAGGTTCCCATGGATCACTACAACCACCACTCCTTTTCCCTTGTGGTTGGGTAGAGGATTCCTTTGCACTTCGATTTCCTTTTGAGTGAGCTCCAAGGTTCCCTACCTAAGCTTCTTGTGAAAAAGCCTACGGAGGGTCCAGTAGTCCTTGGTAGAGCACTTGACATAGTTATAAATCCTGCAAAAAAAATGATTCTTCCTTTCTTCCTCAGTTGGTGGCCTGGACAAAGTAAATGGACTAACAATTTCATCTGCAATCCATTTATCCAAAACATGGTTCAATTCCTCTGCAGTACATGGGATCATGGGTGGTTTCTCGAACACTTTCCCTTCAAGCTTCTTCCTTTTCTCTCCAACTGGCGCTATCATGGCCTAGGGTACTGGCACCCTCTTTGTTCTCATAGTCTGTGTTGTCCTTCTAGCTCTCTACAGCAGGTCAGCAAACTGGGTTATGCATAAATTTTCGAGGTTGAACCTGTAATAAAAGAGCATGTTGGATATGCAGGTCTCCATGAGCTCTTTTTCTTCATGGTCTCCATAACAGTCCAGAGAAACATCCTCAAACCTTTTGATGAACTGGATAGAATACTTTCCAGGCCTTTGCCTCACCATTTGAAGGCTTTGGAAGGTGACTTTGTCCTCACCTGGGTAATACTTCGCACAGAACCTCTCCATCATTTCATGGTGTACTAGGTATATGCTCTGTCCACTAGGGACTTAGTAAACTCCCTTAAACACAGCTCTCTGTCTCCTGCGTAAGGGCCCATAATGTGAATAAACCTACTCACGTGTTCCACAGCACTGCCATTCCTTCCATCAAAAGGATAGAACTTCGGGAGTTCATATCCTTTGGGATATGGCTTGCCAAGGAGTTCGGGTGGGAATGGGGGATCCCAAGAAAATTGCTTGGTAATCCTTGAGAGTTTTTCCCTTTCCTGCTCCAAAAGAGCATTGACATCAACCAACGTTAGGTACTGGGGGTTGTTTCCCCCTCCTACTGCTGACACTCCCTCTGGTTGGGCTCTGTCTTGGTTGACCACAGGGGGGACATTATCCCTGATTTCCTATGTCCTGCCCTCTTTGAGGATGCGAATCTCTTGCTGCAAATCTTTTAGCATTTCTACCATTCAAGCCACGGGGTCTGGCTCCTGTCCTGCACGCCTTTGTCCTTATACGACCTTCTGTTCTACCAGAGGCTCCTTGTTCCTCTGTCTGGAGGCCACTTCATTTTCTCCTACGATCTCAGAGGCCATAGGTGGCGCATTGGTGCCTTTGCTATTCCTTGGTCTTGGAGCCATGCTCTGCAAAGGAACTACTTCTTCCCTCTCCTTTAACCAGTCCCTAGCGGAGTCATCAAAATGTGAGGGTCATTTTTTTGGACGATGTCCAGGACCAAGTTGAAGCAAGGACCCTAGGCCTTTAAGTTGTTGTTTAAAGGGACTGGGCTTAGTTCACTGCAGCTAAATGGGTTGTTTGCAAAACCAAGTGATGCACAGAGCAAAAATCCTACAACACGTACATACTAGCAAGAATATATATGTATTGGACAATAAGAAATAGTAAAGGAACAATGTAATAAAGAGAGAAACAAATATATTGTTAAGGATCCCTAAAACACTATGAAATATTTCATTACTTTCTTTAGTTGTAAATCACAATGTGCTTACTAAGACGTGTTACAAGGTTTAAATAAGCTCAAAAATTATAGATTTAAATGACTATCTAAGCCTCTAAGACTTGCAAATTTTGAATCCCTTTGAATCCAGGTATGTTCCATAGTGGCTGTTTTGGGATTCCAGGCAATATTTCTTTTTCTTTTACTACTTTCTTTGAGTTTTTGACAGAGTTTTCTTAATGATTCTGTTCTAATTCACTATTGCTGAATGCCCTTTCAATGTTGGCTGCTTCTCCCTTTTATAGCGTCATTCTAGGGTTCTGGGGTATCACTGATTCTGCTCCTCTACTCCCCTAGGTACCAGAGCCCACGTTGTGCCAGCCACTCTAATGACTAGTCCTTTCCTTGTTTGTCATAGTTTTCTTCTTTTGGTGTTGTTTGCCTAAAAGCTTCTTGCTACTTTCCATTTTGAGGTGTCCTTAGAGGGCAAGCCTTCGATCTCTCTTCCCTCAAGGCTTCTAATCCTTACCTTTTTCAGACTCAACTTTTTTTGGCTATCCTTCTTTTGTCATTTTTCCCTGGTGAGCCAAATCCATTCCTACCAGGTTGAAGGTTTTCCCGGCTACTTTTCTTTATAGTTCTTCTTTCTGGGTTGCTCAAGGTACCAGCCCCTTATTCATGAATTGTTATTCTCCAAGCCTTTTGTTTCCTTTATGCATCATTGGATGACTGAGAAGGATGTATTTGTCCTTCGTTCTTTGTGTTTCTTGGTGCTCTTTTTGAACTGTCTCAATCTCACCCTAGTAGTGTTGCACATTCCGAGGATCCCGAGCCCTTGGTAGCTTCTAGGTATCCCGGCCCAATTTTTCCCACTGTTCTTTCTTTGATTTTCTGATCTTGACGGGCTAGGCTTTTTCCTTTCTTCCCTTTGTTTCATGGGCCTTAAGGCCTGTCCTTTCGTGGGTTCTGGGCTTTAAATCTTTCTTTTGATGGACTTGGGTCATCCTTTTCTCTTGTGGTGAGCTCAACCCTTTTATATGAGTATGAGATTCACCCACTGTGCTTTTTCTTTTGGGCCTTGGTGTTACAACTTTTTAGACCTCAACAAGCCTGAAGTAGAAGCATCAACTCCTAGAACTCTAGAGCCTTGGCCTTCTCATACTCAGCCTCTGTCTCAATCATTTATCCCTCAATTGGATTAGATGATGTCTGTGATGGAAGATCTACATGACTGCATCTCTGGAATTGTGTCTATCATGTATTCTCACAACAGTCAAGTTCAGCTTCGCTTGACCAGACTTGAGACGCAGTTGGATGAAATTCAGTGCAAGCTTGAAATTGACCTTTAGTTATTCGTGTCAAAAAGGGGGAGAAAGTTTTTGTTGTGAATATATCTAGTGAAGCATATAGTAAGGGGGTGAGCATATGGAAAGGAAGAGCGCAGTGGGTATACAAAGGAACACATAACCACACAAGATAGAAGTTCTAATTGTGTCTAACCATGTTTTGTAGTTTTATTGGTTTTATTTACATTACTTTTTATAAGCTTTCAGTACTTTTGTACCTTGGTTTTTATAACCTTTATGATGATTTTAGTTATCTATTGCCTATTGCTTTAGTTTCCTTAATGCATCATATGCTTGTTGGACATGCAATTAGTTTCTATGTTACACATAAATTGCATGTGTGTCCGGATGTTCATTTACTCGATAAATGTTCATTGTAGTCATTTCTTAATGACTATTTATGTTTAATCAAGGTAAGCTATATGTTTATATTTCAAATGATTTTACTTGATCGCATTTTACTTGTTCTATATACAAGCCTTGATTTCTACTTGTCTCAAGCTTAATGAAGTTATTTGTTATGTGCAAGTGTTTCAGATTACAAATATATATATTACAAGTTCTTCACAGGTTTTAGATTTAGGTGTGAGTGAATTTTGCCTCTATTCCCAAACTCATGTTTTAAGTCTAGAGTCTGTTTATAGGTTTTCTCATGGAATAGCCAAAGGGGGAAATTGTAAAGTTGTGATTTACAACTATGTTTATGTTGGCTTTAATTCCATGTCAAATTTGATTGTATTTCTATTCAATCATTTCCTTGTATGTTTGTGGGATTTAACGTAAAGTTTGAGTGTGAGATTTTGGTGAAGAATTGTGAAGACAGTGACATTCGCGATTAGCTCGCAAACGGAAAACCCGCGAAAGGCCACGTGAGAAGCGCATGCTGGAAGCTAAAAGGATTTATGCCAGGTCAGTTTTTGCAAGTCACTTCGCAACTCGGCCAAGTCACAATTGACCCGTGAAACTCTCTGCCTAGAACTTCTTAAAGAGTGCTTTTCTCATTTCTTTACCAACAATATATAAGCCCACATTACCCACGAAATTGTAAGGAGACTTTTAGAGAGAAAACCCTAGAAAAACACTTGAGAGTTAGAGATTGTAAATCCACAATTATCTACACAAATTCTCTTAGTTTTCCTTTACTCCTACCTCTCCAACTACAAATCCTTGAGAGTTTCTTAGCCCAAATACTTACCTCACCCAATTTGAGTGTTAAGAGATATGTGATTTGGAGTTAGGAACATATGTCAATAGTTTATGTAATTGGCTAATCCTTTGATAAAACACACTTTACTTGTAATTGGGTAGATCTACGATGTATTTAATGCTTCAAGAAACAAGGTTTCAAGTTCAAGTGTTAAAGCCATGAAAGTCTGTCCAAGAATCAAGTGAGAAAGTGCAGGATTTTAAAGCTCGCCAGCTAGCATCTATCAAGGTTTAAAAGGTTGTGAAGCCCGAAGCTCGACAACTAGCTTGATAGATACCCTATTTGTTGAGGTTTATGAAATTTAGTTTTTCTGAGCTGATTTCACTCCAATCCGTGAGTATGTGTTTAGGCTTTCTTTTCTTACAACCCTAAACATATATAAGAATTTTTTTAAGGGCCATCACAGCTGAAGCAATTCAATGCAAAAGTTTTTCACAAGCATATTGTGAACCGAAGACATATGCCCTAATTCATCTTTCTCTTGAAGAAGCTGTTGTGTTTATGCACCATAGGGTTTTGTGACCAAGCAACTTCATGATCTTCATCATGTGATGAACTGAAGAACTTTAAAGCCAACATCTTTCTCAAGTTGGTGATTAAGTCGCGTACTGGGATCCGCGCAATTGGTTAGTCACTTACTGGGAGCCATGCATTGAAAGGAGAGATTGTCGCTACAGAAAAAGTCCAATTGGGTATTAGGGTAAGGGTTCAACTGTAGGTTAGTATAAAGTACTGGGATTTCTTTACTTGTAACTGCTTGTTGTGATAATAGTGAATTCTCGAGAGTGGTGACCTTAAAATCACCTGGTAGGGTTTTTGCCATGTAGGCTTTCCCCATTCGTAAACAAATCACCGTGTCAATTTAATTTCCATTGCATACTTAGTTTAATTGGTGATTTGTTTATGCTGCCATGCATATTGTATGTTAATCTGATTAATTAATCAACTTGGCTAATTAATTGGTTAATCTATCACAAAGGGTCAATACATTCTTGGCCTATCAAGAGAAGTGTTGGTGTGTGTGAGAAGTATTGGAGGAAGCCATTGATTGGTGGATGCAATTTGGAGCTAATTGCGGGATCCGGATAACTAGTGAGACATAGCTCAGAGAAGTTCATTGGTAGCCAGAACTTGGAGGGCTTGATTACATTAGGTAGATTAGGCTTGGAAGGCCTTTACGATATCCTTGTACTCCAACTTTAATCACTAGTGGATTGATTTGGCTTCGAGGGTCACAGAGAGGGTTTTCATCAAGTACTTCGATTTCCTATTTGATAACATGTCTCAATGTTATCTTGTGTTTGCATCTCTCTTCTCTTACTCTTTAAACTTTACTTTTATTGTTTATAGTATATTCTTATGCCTTAGAAAGTTGTTCTGATTTCATTGCGTTACACTTACTCTTATTCTGCACTTAGTTAAGTAGGGTAAAAGCAATCTAGAAGTAAGTTTTAATTTAGGGGTCTAAACAAGCAATAGTGTTTTCACACTATTTGAGCTTTCAATTTTCAAAATTTTATCAAACATCATATGAATATGAAATCACATACTTTAAATAAGGCTCTAGCTTGGGACTAATGTACAACAAGTACCAATGAGTAGTATCAAGTAATGCACGAGACAAGTTGTCATCATTCCGCCTACCCCCTATAGGTTAGATTGTCTGTGAAAAAATTGTCAATCATTCGCTAGATTCATCAAAATCTTCATTTCTTTCCCTTTGATTATGAAAGTTTCGATCCCATCAATACACAAAGACCAGTTATTGATATATTCTTTAAAAATGTAAGCCTTTGCAATCGAACTTTTTGGTCGGGCTCAGTTGGAAACGTATCTTTTCAATTTTCCATGGTACCTACGAGGAAGAAGCATTAGAAGTATGATCAATTATATATTTTATATTATATGGGAAAGATACAATTGATGGATGCATCAAAGGATCTAATTACCTTTCAGTTAGGTACATCCACCGATATTGTAGTGGGCCTCCTAGAATCACTTCTCGAGGCAAGTGAACAGCAAGATGGAGCATAACATCAAAAAATGCTAGAGAAAAGAACCTCTCGAGCTTGCATAGTATGAGAACTATACGTTCTTCTAGTTTCTCTAGTTCACTTCTCTTTAGGGTCCTTAAGCATAAGTCTTGGAAGAAACTGCCCAACTCAAACAAAGCAATACTAATGTCTTTATTTGCAAATCCTCGCAACCTAATTGGAAGAATTTTTTGTAATAGAACATAACAGTCATGGCTTTTCAAACCAAATAATCTACCACTTTTCGCATTCACCAACCTTGATATGTTTGCTGCATAGCCATCTGGATACTTGATTGATTTCAAAAAGTCATAAAAACCATCCCTTTCATCGGGTTTTAATGAAAAAAAAAAAGCTCGAGGCTTGTCATATGATCCATCAGGACATTGTATCAAATGCAACGTGCAAGTCTATCCATACCTTGTATGTGTCCTTGTTTTTCCCCTCAATGCTCAACAAAGTACCATAAGTACTCTCACTAATATTTTTCTCCACATGCATGACATCAATGTTGTGCTTAAGTTTCTTATTTTTTCCGTATGGTAGCTTGTACGAAATACATACCTTTAACCAATTTGGCTCCCCAATGAGTTGTATCTTCTTGTTACTTGAATGCTTTCCTAAAATTATATTTGGCATTCTATCTAGCTGCTCATGTATCTTTCCCACCAGTAACTCTAAAGATCTCTTCCGTTTCTCTGATAAACCATTATGCAACCGACTATGTTGCCAACAATGGTCCCTAGGTGAATAAGCTTGATGGTTAATAAATCCAATTTTACTTTCCAAAGCTTTTGAATATGGTTCATCATTGCAAGTGTAACAAGAATGATAACCTTTTGTCCTCCACACAGACACGTTACCAAATCCATAACACATCTGGAAATGCTCTTTACTATAGGCATCATAAGTTTCTGCACCTTCTTCCCACAACTCCTTCAACTTGTCAATCAATGGTTTCAAGTAAATATCAATCTCATTTCCTGGTTGATGAGGACCAGGAATAAGTAAGGACAATATAAAATATGGCTCCTTCATGACCAACCAAGGCAGTAGGTTATAGGGGATAAGAATAATAGGCCACATACTGTAGTTGTTGTTCATGTTCCCGAAAGGGTTGAATCCATTTGTAACCAACCCCAACCACACATTGCGAGGTTTGAGGGCAAAATCAGGATGTTGCAAATCAAACTCCTACCACTCCTAACACTATCAACCAGATGCCTTATTATCCCATCGTCCACACATTCGTCTATAGACTATCTTATGTCCTTACCTCTAACATGTACAATCTCCTTAGTCTCAGTGTCAATGGGAAGTAACGTAATACCTTATGAAAATCTTCTTACCTTGGGCATGTGAATCCTTGTACCTAGGCTCCTCACACACCAGACATTTATCAGGATTTTCATTTTCCTTCCAGAATAGTGCACAATCATTTTTGCATGCATCTATATGCTCGTATGGCATGCCCAAGTCACGTAATATCTTCTTTACTTCATAAGTTGACATCGGAACCAAGTTACCTTTTAGTAAAACCTTTATCAACAATTCTAGTATCATATCAAGTCCCTTATTACTCAAGTTGATCATTACGCACTTCCTTATCTTGGTTTGCATTTCTTGGTTCCCCTCTAATTCGGTCACCCTCCAAGGCATCGATACCATCAATATGATCACCATGTAATATTTCATTATCATGAAGGTTCTCGTTCAATACACAAGGTTCTCCATGATTATACCATTCAATATAAGATTGCATAATCCCATGATGAAGCAAATGGATACGCACAATATGAAGAGATTTTAGATAGCAATTCATACAGTGAATACACGGGCACAGAATATTGCCACTTGAGTCCACAACTGCCCTTGCAAAATTAATAAATGCATTGACCCCAGTAATATATCGACGACGTAATCTGCAATCAGCTGTCTTACACATTATCATCCAACTTTTATCCATGTTTGACTACAAATGCAAGGTGAATGTTACTTCAGGAAAATAATGACAACTCATGCATAATGTATTCTAACATCTAAGTCTATAAGATACTTACATAAAGTCCTATCCCATTCATGAATGCACAACTCTATATAGACCTTAATACGTAAACAAATATACATAAAACAATTAAACACTCCCAATATCAATTTATACCACCTTATAATACCATGCAAGTCACCCACTTGCTCCAATTCAACAACCCACCACAATGCCAATCATCAACATCACAATATAAAACACATACAAGTATTGAAAAAACTCGTTAATATAATTAATCAAACAAAAGTAACTCAACAATATCCATCCACAATTCCAAAAAATAAGAAACACTCTCAATATAAATTTAAACCACCTTATAACATCATATAAGCCACCCGCTTGCTCCAACACAACAACCCACCACAATACCAATCATCAACATCCCAATATCTAATGCTTACAAGTATTGAAAAACACGTTAATATTATCAAACAAAAGTAACTCAACAATATCCATCCATAATTTCAAAAAATAAGAAACACTCCTAATATGAATTTAAACCACCTTATAACACCATGCAAGCTACCCGCTTGCTCCAACATAACAACCCAATACAATACCAATTATCAATATCACAATATATAATATAATGCTTACAAGTATTGTAAGCAATTAAAATAAATAAACAAATATAACTCATCAATATCCATTCATAATTCCAAACAATAATTACAAACACTCCCAATATGAATTTAAACCACCTTATAACACCATGCAAGTCACCCGCTTGCTCTAACTCAACAATCCACCACAAACGAGTTATCGACATTACAATAAAGAATTTTACAAGAATTAAATAAGAAATTACTTACTATGCTCAAGCCACCACACACCTCTACCAAAGAAATCCAAACTAACCATAAACAAATAATGTTTAACCTGCCAAAAATAGAAAAATAAAAATCTAATTTCTTGAGGTAATTGTATCAGCTAATTAAACAATACTAATACATAGCTATTATCCTCAAATCAAAGTTTCATGCTATAAAACTCAGTTCTTTCTCTAAGAGATAAACAATTAGAGACAACCACATGTTCTTTGAGAAATCACTAAATTTAAAGTTGAGGTGCTCCATTGACCTTCATCTCAAACCTTACAATAACAATAACAATTCAATAACCCACCACAATAACAATTCTCAACAATCCAATATAGAATTAAATGCTAATACTTACAAGTATTGAAAAAACATTTAAAATAATTAAATAAATATTACTCAACATGTGCTATATACCTTTGTTGAAATACTACCAAGAAATTTGATTCAAGCTGTGCTAAGATGAGTATTCAAGAACTGCAAAACATAAGTATTCAAGAACTACAAAACATACAAGCCCCAAATCCATAATACAAATCAAATTGGGATCAACATTTGAACCTTAGCACCCATGCATTCGATAGTGATTTGCAAAGGTCTAGTATGAGTGGCTCCTTCAAGAGGAAGTTCCTCATCGGAAAAGGTGAGGAAAGGGTGAGATAACGCCTCAGCTCCCATGAGAGATAGAACCTCTTAAGGCCTAGTCTCTATAGGCACTTCTTTCCCATTCAAAGCATCTAGGAAGGCATTGTGGTGCTTGTAAGAGGCCATTAGCAAACCCCAAACGGACACATGACCTTGGGTTTGGGAGAGTTACATCGTCTATCAAGTCTTTTATCTCATGCTTAAGGCGAAAGCAATTGTCGGACTTGTGGCTAGATTTCTAATGGAAATGACAATATTCTTTGAGGTTCCAAGTAGGAGTGTAGGTGCAAGGGAGTACACCTCAGCCAAGTGGACGGTGGCAGAGAAAAATGAGTCACCACCTAGATTAGGTCTAGGAACCATGTTGGGCCTTTTGGGCCAATCATTTACATGCATGGGTCTGCATACTAGACTGTGGGTCCAGTGTTTGGATATGGCTTGGGAAGGTGTTAGGAACCCAAGACCGCCCGATTTGTGGGCCAGTCTCCACTATGTGATGCTAGGCCATATTTAATTAAAGAGTTTATTAAGAGATCCCTAATCCTTAACCTAAACATACATGATGAACTTAAGGAAATAACACACACAACATATTAAAGATTACATCACAATATTAAATGAAACAAATAAAACACAATCAAACATACACTAAAAATAAAAAGATAACAATTAAATCACACACATAAGGAACGATTATAAAATAGACCAAACGTGGCAAAAAGATTCAAACAAACATGGAAAAATAATTAAACACAATAATTAACCTAAAACATAGTCAAACATAATCAAATTACATGCGAAAAATTATTAAAACAAATAAAAACAAGATTTTTCCCTAATTTGGGTTTGGGATGTGTACACATACTCAACTATGCGTACACATGGTTGAACCATGTGCACGCTGTTAGGATTAGTGCCCTTAAATCCTATTGTTTGATACTATATGTAATATTATGTATGACATGATGTATGACTTAATATTGTAATTAATAAATCTATTTTATTATTATCTAAAATAATGGTAACATGAATATTCGGACATTATCATATAGTCCATGAGATGCATAGTATGTGATTTATGTGAAAAGTCACAGAAGATATAAATCACAAGTTCTTTGTAAACTCAGAATATAGTTCGTAGTCGGTGATGAAATTGAGCGTTTTATCTGTGAAGACTATAACATATCAACTAAGATGATTTGTCTTGATCATGGAAGTGGTGACTTCTAGTTGATATGTTGATATGTTTTAAGAGTTAAGACATATTGAACTAGACCGCTGTGAGATTTATTATTCTTGTAACAACTATCAATTGAATAATAAATCTCACGACTTATATTAACATGAACTCTTAATCCTAAGAGAATAATGGACCTAATCATGGAATGTAGGTTGCTTTGATATATCAAGAGTGAGATCTAAAGTGACGGTCAAAACCTCAGTATGTTGGGCAGCCACATTTAGTGTTGATAGAACATATATTCTCAAGATGGAATTCATAGTCTCTTAACGGAGATATAAAATATTCCCTTAAGATAAGTTTAATGGGTTCAGTTATTCAGAGAGTTAGGCCTAACCACTTTAGTAAAAAATTACTAAAGTATATATTTATGAAATTGGATTTCATAAATATATGGTGAATAACTTAAAAGGATTAAACCGGGTACTCAAGGATTAAGATGTAGTAATCTACAAAGTGGCAGTCTACATTTATGACTTTGTATTACGAATATTTTATGAAGGGGTTGCATGTACAATAAAGTCTTGTGATATAATTTATAGATAAGGCCTAAAGTGCAACTATATTTATATAGTGGTACTAAATATAGTTAATGATAACTTTGGACTTGTCAAGAGTAGACAGAAAAGTCCAAGGTCCATTGGAGCTAGTGTCTTATTGGTCCCTTTTGGTCCCACTCCAAGCCACATACTAGAGCCCAATTGGAAAGGCCCAAAAGGCTAGCCTAATTAGAATAATCAGTTATAAGGAGAGAAACATACAAAATTTTGTAACTAACAACTTGCATGAAATGGTGTATGTGAGTGTTGGACACTCTCTAATTCTCTCTTGAATAAATTCACATTACTAATTGAGAGACCACACAGCTTGGGCGTTAGTGGAATTAGAGTGAAGATTAAAAGTATTCCCAAGTGCTTACAATCTTTGTTTTGAAATTCAACACACCAAGGTACACTCTCTTGTTTTTGTATTCTGAAATTTACATAGTGCATGTTATCAATTACGAATGAAGTAGATCCGTTAATTTTCCGCTGCGTACATGCATATTTCCATCAACTGGTATCAGAGCGGTCTTCAATTTCGTATTGTGTAACATGTTTTGTGAGTTTTGGAATTAGAGATTATAGTTTCATGTTGTTATAAGATTATGCATTTAATTTTCTACATGGTTGTTGAAACTATGTTTTGATAAAAAAAGCTAATATTGATGTTATGATGTTGTTTAAATTTGAATTTATGTATGTTAAATTGAACTTTAAGGCTATAGCATCAATGAAATTCAGTTTTGATATCATTCTCTGACTATCATGTTCATATGTTAGTTGTTTGTTCAAGAAAAACCATAGAAAACTGCCCTAGAAAATTTCTGGAAATTTAAGTTTCACGAGTTTTGATCGATCGAAAATCACTTTCGATCGATTGAGTGAAACAGTGATCAGACTTTTTAAATAGATTGATTTTTTATTGCTAGTCGATCGATCGAATTTGTTTTTTGATCGATCGAGAGGCAATCTAGTATCGATCGAACAAGACAGGTGGTCAAGTTTGAATTTTTTAATTTTTTCGATCAATCGAAGGGCACATTCGATCGATTGAAAGAAGGAAAATCAAAAAAATTTCTAAGTGTTTTCAAATGTATAAAGACCAAGGCGTTGTGTAATTAGATTATGCATGTTTCAAAATGAAAAACCTTTCTTTTAAAAACATCTAGTGGGAGAGAGATACAAGGGTTGGATCTCACGGCCTCCATTGTCGGTTTATTGTAGTGTGATTAAGCACCTCACCTTGGCGTATATGCCTTGCTCCCTTCGGAGGGTGTTTAATTCATGGTACTATAGGTTAAACTTCTTAATGATGGATGATATGTGTTTTTATATTAAGAACGACTACGCTTCCGTAGAGTTACTTAATGACTTACGTAGAATTCAATCAATGGTGTAAACTAGACTAAGTTTAATGTTAACCTCCCTTCAGAGCTATGTCATTATTACTTAGAGGCTGAAAGAAAAACGGCAAATTATTTTTGTTTGGTAAGAGTTACCATGATAGCATTAATAATGAGAATAATTCTCGCCTGATCATAGTGATTGGTATGACCTCACTTCCGAGGAATATTAATTGCGAGATTGGGTTGTCGTTGCATATATATTATTATGGTTTTATTAAGGTTCCATACTATATGTTTATATGTTAAATTCATAATGTCTAGTTTACTTATTATATTCATGTTTATTGTTTTCAAATTTGAACATGGCTTCATTTAGCCCACTTGTAACTATTCTTAATCAAAACAAACTGACTGGATCCAACTATGTTAATTGGAAAAGAAATTTGGACATTGTTCTCACTGCTGAAGAGCACAAATATGTGCTTACTAAACCATGCACTAGCTTTCCTTCATTAGATGCTCCTCTTGAGGAAAAACAACGATATGATCGTTGGCAGAAATCTAATGAGATGGCCAAGTGCTACATCCTAGCATCTATTTCAAATGTTCTATAGCATCAAATGCAGGATGTGGTGAGAAAGGACATTGGAAGAGGAATTGTCCAATATTTAAGGCCGCCAAGAATAAGGGTATGAATAATACATTCCTTCTTGAAATATGTTTGGTACAGAATCCCACAGATTCCTAGTGTGTGGATTCAGGTTGTACTAATCATATTAGCAATTCCTTGCAGGGGTTCCAAGAGACCAGAAAGCTTAAAGAAAGGGAGTTGTTTCTTACTTTGGCTGATGGGAGCAGGATTCCGGTTATAGCTGTTGGTGTTTATAATTTATGTTTTGAATCTAGAGTTCTAATATTGGAAGACTGTTTGTATGTACCTAATGTTCGTAGGAATTTAATTTCTGCTACTTTCTTAGGTAAACATGGATATTGTGTTATCCTAAAAGACAATGTTATAATAAAGAAGGATAAAGTGTTTATCTGTTCTGGCAATATTGTGGATGGTCTTTATATTTTAACTCCTGAAAAGCATGAATTATATAATTCTAAATTAGATAATAACTCTCATGTGAAATCATTAAAGAGAAAGTTTCCTTCTACTAGTGATGCATATCTTTGGCACTTGCTTTTGGGTCATATTAATTCAAATAGGATTCAAAGACTGATCAAAGATGGACTTTTAGAGCCCATGGACTAGGATGAATTTCCAATTTGTGAATCTTGTTTGGAAGGCAAAATGACCAAACGACCTTTTAATGCAAAAGGTAGAAGAGCCCAAGATTTGCTAGAACTAGTGCATTATGATGTATGTAGTCCTATGTCAACCCAAGCAAAAGGAGGTTATGAGTATTTCATCACTTTTACCGATGATTACTCAAGATATGGTTATGTGTACCTAATGAGATGGAAGTCCAAAGCCTTTGAAAAGTTCAAAGAGTTTAGAGCTGAAGTTGAGAATCAATTAAGTAAACGCATAAAAGCCATTCGATGTGATCGTGGTGGTGAATACCTTCTTAGGGATTTCAAGGATTACTTAACTCAAAATGGGATTGTATCCCAATTAGCTGCACCTGGAATTCCCCAACATAATGGTGTAGCAGAAAGAAGGAATAGGACTCTTTTAGAAATGGTTAGGTCCATGATGAGTTACTCAACTTTACCAATTTCTTTTTGGGGTTATGCCTTAAATACAGCAATACATCTTTTGAATTCAGTTCGTTAGGTTCTAAAGACTTAGGAACTAATGTATTTAGAACTCTAATGTGTATTGTTGGCAAACCATGATCAAAACAAGTGTTTAGTCTTGTTTAGACTTGCTCAAAGTTGTGTCTTTTATGTAAAGTTGGATTCAAGCTGATGTAGAATGAATAGTGCAATTCGGCCTGGTTCGATCGATCGAAGCTTAGGCTCGATCAATCGAAATTCGGGCAAAATGCGTTTTTTTGCAGAATTCCAATTCAGCCCTAGGTCATTAAAATGTTTAGGGTTTTATGTTTTTGCCCTAGGTATATAAGGCAAACCCTAGCCACATTTTAAGCGTTGCTCATATTGCTGTTTGTGTAAATCTCTTGTGAGATCTGTGAGGAGCTTTAATAGAACTAATATAATATAACATGATGAGTAAAAAACGCTCTAAGGTGTTGCCCTAGGGTTTTGAAAAGAGAAAAAATGCTTTTAGAGAATACAGAGGCCAAAAAGTCATTCTCTCTAGCTAGGGTTTTGATTGGAGACATAAGATGAGTATTTATAAGTTGAAATTAGGGTTTTTTGGGTCTTTTTAATGATCTTTGGACGTTCTCATGGGTCTACGGGCTGACCCACATCAAAGCATGATGTTTTAGGCCCTTAAAAATGAAGTTTTGGAATCCAGAAAATCGACCTGCATACGGAAGTCCCAACCATGAGTACGCATGCTCCCTAGAAACCTTAATCTAACAGCTCTAATAGCCTAACTTCAAATGGCCATAACTTGCTCAATATACATCCAATTAGGCAAAATTTATGTTTAAACTAAAGCCCAGAATGTCTACTTTCTAATGAAACAAACTTTACTAAAAAAGTCTTTGTAGATCAAAAGTTATGGTCAAAACAGTGAAAAAAGGTAATTTTTTATAATCGTTTTCAACGCTATTTGAGCACTTTTGAGTTGTGATTATTGTGAACTCTTTAAATATCCTTGGTTGACATATTTAAAGCTCATATTGGGGCTAGGGACTAAAATATATTAACAGGTACAAAATGAGGTGTTGACAAGGAGGTACAGTATTAGGCATTGGTGTGGAATCTAAAGGCTTGAGGAATCCTTTGGAAGTTAGGTTCTCATATGCTTGGACAAGGTTCATTCCTAGGTCAAAAAAATCTCGGTAGGATTTCTTTGTGAAGCTTTGATAGGCTAGAGGTTGTTGGGGTATGATGGCACTCACATTCACGGGGTTAGGTGCTTTAGAAATGGGTGCTCCTCCCCTATATAGTAGTATTAAATATAATTAATGGTAACTTGGACTTGTCAAAAGTTGATAGAAAAGCCCAAGGCCCATTGGAGCTAGAGTCTTATTTGTTCCCTTTGGTCCCATCTCAAGCCACAAACTAAGCCCAATTGGGTAGGCCCAAAAGTCTAACCCAATTAGATAATCAGTTTTTATTTAATAAGAGTTATTAAATAAAGTAACTACTAAGGTAGTTAGTATGTACGTATGATAAGAAGAAAAGAAAACAGTTTTTCTCTACAAAGAGAAGAAGAAGAACTTTCTTCGAGATTCAACGTACATAAAGACTGATTGGGAGACCACACTTCTTGGGCATCATGTGGAATTGAGATAAAGATTAAAGGTATTCTCAAGTCCTTGTTTTGAATTTCACAGCATCAAGGTACGCTTTCTATTCTTTGTTCTAAAATTCAAGGTTACATGTTATCTCTTATGAATGAAGTAGATCTGTGATTGTTTCTTCCGCTGTGTGTTTTGTATGAGATGCAAAACCAGATTTTCCAACACTCTAGTCCCATCAAACTTTTTCCACATCAGAAATTTTGAACTTGGAAGGTAATGCAATAAAATCCTTGGAGTTTAGACCAACCATGTTGTAGAGACAATCATCCATCCCTTAAGCCTTGCGAAAGGCTAGTTGCATCTTCTCCATCTTTTCCTTCATAGCCACGGTATCCTCGGCGAGCTTCTTAAATTGTGTGTTCCTTTCATAATCAGCCTTATCCTTCTCATCCCATTCTTCCATTTCTTCTTCCTTGTTTATCTCCACATGTATGGGATTCTTAATCTTGCTCTCATCTAGCTTGGAGAGACAACTTCCCATCTTTTTAAGAGCCTCACCTTGATATTACAAGGCTTTGTGTATCTTTTGTGCAAGTGTGTCATCAATTGGAACAGCTATTTCTTGAGGTATCTCTTCTTGAGATATCTCTTCTTGGAGTATTTCTTCTTGAGGTGTGCTATCAACCTTGAGCAAGTGTCCTTCGTTGCTCTCTCGAACCCAAGTTGAGGTAGGGACATGCTTACTTGATTTTGATGGTGCAATCGATGCCTAAAAAGAAGTCCCACTTTTATTAAGCCCATGTCCCAATTAAAAGCTTCTTTTATTTAGATGTTCTTAGAAATTCTTTAAGTCCATCTTAATGAAAGTCCAATTACAAAGTCACTCTCTTTCCTCTCATGAGCGCCGCCCCTTGTTTCAATAGGGCTTAATCCATTTACAATAAAGTTCTCATCTTACACTTATGGGCTTTCATTAGGATGTGCTTAGAGATTTTCAACCTTTTGTCTCAAATACGGGCCATAATGTATTCATCACCTTTGGACTCTTCTTTTCTTATATTCATTATCACTTTTTTTGAAGTAGCCTTCTAGCTAGAATATATTGTGGCCTTCCTGTCAAGGCCCATGAATCTCTCATCATTTTAGGCCTTTACATGCAATAAGGAGACCTAAGATTAGGGAAATTCATATTGACTTTGTAGGATTGTGGATTCTAGGACCATAGCATATTTGTTACTTAAGGCCAAGACTTTCTTTTTAAAGAGGCCTTTTGATTTTGAACTTACAGTAGCAACTAGACTATGATCTCATGAACTTTTCAAGTTAAGATATACCTTTGGATTTTGGTATAAGCCTTTTATATGTGAGAACTTCTTTTCTTTTCATCCCAATGTCTTAGGGTATGCCATAAATTTTGGGTCATCCTTTCCATTTTTACATCTTTTATTTTTCCTTTAGAATTAAGTGAACACAAGATATATGGTTGAACAAACAAGAGATATAAAGGGTACCCTCTTTTGATACGATCTAAGATCTCTCTATGTGTGGGTGAGCTCCTTAAAGCAAAAGGGATAGATCAATAGGTCACTCACAACTAGGTGGGCCATGATTCCAACCTTAGGCCTAATGAACTGTAATGGATTGGTGGCAAACCATTAATGTACTCAAAGCCCATCATAGGCAATGGCATAGATTGTGAGTTGGTGGGATGAACTCCACTTTCCTACTCATCACCAACCATGGCAAAGGGACAAAAGGACCAAGTGAAAGTGTATGCAAACAATATTAAACAAGTCTTTATCAAGATTAAGAAATGGAACACATTGAAATCAAACTCTCTATCCCCAACAGAGTCGCCACTGAGGGTGCAAGCACTTGCGACTGATCATCCTCTTCGTGAAATATGCCTTGGCCTAGGGTAGACCATGGCAGAGGTTGTAAATGGAGTCGCCACCAAGTTTAGGTCACAGAACTATAAATATAGCACCCTTCGTGGAAGGATTAATCTTTACCAGAGCACGTGTTTGAAGTTTAGGTATGGGGATGGGAAGGTGTTAGCACCCAATCCCGCCCAACCCATGGGTTGGCTTCCACTTATTGTGTTCCAAGTCTTAATCGCATTAAAGGCAAAGTTAACATGTATCCTAACTCACACACACACGCTAGCATGTATCTAAAACATAAAAAATAGCATAATCATCCCAAAACCTAACATTCATCTATCATGGCATTTAAACATACATTAATAAGGTCTGAGAGATCACCAAACAAAGCTGGATAAATGCATGTAAACATCTAAGCCAACAAACTCATGATATTCAACCAAGCACATTATGTTCATCAATCACATCATACTCACCATTTAAAAACCAATGCATGTTCATGTGATTATGCATGACTTACCTCACTACATCACAGCACCTATGCATCAATACATGTTCATATTGATATGCATGTTCATAGTATTTAAACAATCTAAAACCCTAACAAGCATCAAAGAGATAATAAACAAAAAAAAAAAAAAAAAAAAAAAAAAAAGTAGAGAAACAGAGGCTTATAGGTATATAAAATAGGTTAAACAAAGACTAAAACCATGAAGAAAACAAAGGAAAAACAAGCAGGAGAGGATTTAGGGTTTTTAGGCAGGGATATTCGTGTGCATACATAGGGCATGCGTGCTCAGCCCAATTGTATGGGTACGCACATCACGAGTATACGTACGCATGCGCATGCATACATACCTAGAAAACAAAAACCCAAAAACACAGAACAGAAAACCAGAAAACACAAAATGTAGCAACCTAGCATGCTTGTAACACGAACACAAAGTAAACCTAGACTACACAAGCATGTTATAAACACACACACACACACACACACACACAAATATACAAAGAAAAACAAAGAAAAAACGAAGAGTCAAAGTTAGAAACTTTACCTCAACACTAAAACGCTTTCGAACTTGATTTTGATCATTCTCCTTAGTCAATTCACAACCAATTCAAAATGAGTAAGTAAATTTTAGAATTTGTAGATCAAAACCAGAAAAGGTTCCAATTAAATAAAAATTGACTTAAAGATGTTTTGTGAAAAATTCCCTCTTCGATTCACTATTTTCTAGCGAATCTTTTGTATTTTTACCACCGTTTTTTGCCCTCCCTGAAAAAGTGTCATTTATGGCATTATATAATCAAAAAATAGAGGTTTAGGGTGGCTCCCGAATGATGTGGAATTCATTCCAAATCAGATTTATTGCAAAAAATCTTTCCTTACATAGTTTCTAGAACCCTAGCTATGTACACATGCATTTGCATGCAATAAGGTGATTTATCTGCTCCCTCTCCTTCCTATTCCTCTTCTTCTTCTTCCTCTTCCTCTTCTTCTTCTATTTCTTCTTCTTCTTCTTCTCTTCATTCTCCTCTTTCTCCTTCCATTTCCTCTTCTTATTCTTCCTCCTCTTTGGAACCAATCATGGGAACTCGCCACAAAATACCATCTTGGCTGAACTGTCAGAAAAGGGTTATGGGAAGTACTTCTTCTTCTTCTTGGCCCCTTCTGCCAATCTTTATTTTTTGCTTGCTTCAGTAAAAACCGCAGTAACCGAACGTTGATATATATTAGCAAGGGGTTCTTTAGCTCAGAGCCAGTCCCCTGGATTCTAGAAGTCGGAGTACAAGGGAGAATAACCTAGAACTAGGTGGGCAATGTGGAGTTATTCGTCAGAATGAATGAAAACCTCCGACCTAAGAATTCGACTCAGATTAGCGACTTCCACAAAGCTGATGTTCGATTTTGAATACCGAAAAACAGAAATGCCCAACAAAAAAAAAAGGGAGTTAGTGAACAATACTGGGAAGTATAAAAATGGAATCGATAAACAACGGTAATGGAATAAAAAAGGGAAGGGAGAGATTCCTCATAAAATTACCAACTTGCCTTCTTTGGAGAGGTCGGACAATTGAGTTCATTGCCGAGCCAATTCCCACCCAATTTTATGAATTCCCTTTGGGAATTCTTGTTGGAATCGGGGAGACATGAAATGAGCTTTACTCAACTATTCCTAATGTAAGGTTGAATTTATTCAACCATCTAATTGGCTTTATTCCGTGCCAAATTTGCTTGTAATTCAGCATTTAGTAACCCTGTATTTAGGTGGGTTTGTTGTAAGGGTAGTGAGTGAGATAGAGTGAAGATTGCTCAAGAGTGTGCAAAAAAACAAAGACTTGCGGCTGGGACTCGCGGGTGACTCGCGGCTGCAAGCCGCCAGAAGCAGCACACATGCCAAGCATGCTGGAAGATGAACAGTCATGCTAGCTGGAGCACTACAGGACAAAACATGACAACTGGCCATACGGTTAACTCGCGACTGGATCTCGCGACTTAGTCAAGCCGCGAGGTCAAGCCGCGAGCCACCCCTGTTTTGTAAAACCTGACGTTTCACATTCCTCTCTCACTCCAGTATAAATACCCATTTTACCCACGATTGAAAGAGAGCTTCCAGAGAGAATTTTGAGAGAGAAACCCTAAAGAAAAACAAGATTGTTTCACCCACAATCTATACCTTAGAGTCTCTTCAAATTCCTCTACTCTCTTCCTCTCCATTGTCAAATCCTTGAGAGGTATTATACCAAACCTGGTTCTCACCATCATCATCACTGTGAGACAGTTGTTTGGACTTCTGGGAAGCAGTTAGGAAGGAACCAATCTTCATTGGTTGATGCTACAATCTAGTAGCGGAATCCGGGAAGCTAGAAAAGAAAAAGGTTCGGCGCAACCTCGTTGGAGCAAGAAGCTTGGAGGGCTTAGGTGCACTGGGTAGATTAGGCTTGGAGGGTCTATTGCTATCCTTGTATCCCAACTGTATTTTCTAGTGGATTGTTTACCGCTTGGAGGGCGACGGAGAGGTTTTTCGCCGAGGACTTCGGTTTCCTCTTCGATAACACATCGCGTGTTGTCTTTGTGTTTGCATCTTCCTTCCTCTCTATCTTTGCCTTTTTATTATCTGCTGTGGTTTTATTTTGTTATGGCTTAGATAGTCTTTAACCAATTTCGTATTATAGCATGTGTTAAGTTTCCGCACACTAGTTGTTTGACATATTGCTTGTATTGGTTAAGTTGTAATTTGGGGGTCTAAACGTTCAAAGGTGTTTTGTACACGTTTTTGAACTTTCACCTAACTTTGAAGTAGTGGCCTTTGCCAAGGCTACCAGAACAGCTGTAGGTCGAACAATCTATTTAGCCTACCAACGCAGCTGACAACTAGGTAAAAAATTGGGTGAAAATGGTCGAGGCTTAGATCATAAAACCTAAGAGTGCTAAGTAGAAAAGGATCTAAAGGGAACCAAACCCCCCTTCTAACAAAGCCATTAGGGTAATAAATGTCACCCTAGGCTCTCTTTTAGATTTTGTCTCCCTGAGGACAGTACTTGATTAGTACATCCTTAGGGATATGGAACCTAGCCTTAAAAGCCCCTACGGTGGCCTGAGAACTAAGTAACCCAGCAAACCCCATTGCTAAGAAATCAAAAGATGGAAAGAAATAGCCTAAAGAGATAAGGATAGGATACTTATTAGGAAGATGAGCATTCTCAAGAAGAGGAAAGTCTGATAAATAGGCTTGGGAAAGGAGAGCTCTAAGACTTGGAGTTGAGAAATTGAAGAAATTCAGTCTAAGTGAGAAAGCAAATATTTATAGAGGAGCGGAATTAGATGCATTGGGTGGGGAAAATCATAGCCCATGTCACCCTCGATCTCTGCATGCCTCGAGAGACCAATGGGCAAGCAATCACAGCCATTAGATATTGACAGCTAGCCAAGTGCGTGCCAAAGAAAGGAGTTGTCACATCTGGCGCATCTATAGCTTGACCCTTAACATTCTCAAGACACGATGGTAACTTAAGCACGTACTCCCACATGCCGAGGATATAGACTAACATGACCACATCCCACCTTCAAGACATGAAGATGAAATCATGGGGGGCCATTGTGGTTTACCAAGAACTGTAGGCCACTCCCCAAAGTAATTGGGCCCTGTTCATTATGATTTCTGATAGGCCAAGAATGTATTAACCCCTTATGATGAATTAATTGATTAATTAGTCAAGTTTATTAACTAATTAAATTAACATGCAAAATGTGTGGTAGCATAAACAAATCACCAATTAACTAAAGTGCAGTGGAAATTAAATTAGCACCGTGATTTGTTTACGAATAAGGAAAACCTACACGGCAAAAACCCCACCAGGTGATTTTAAAGTCATCACTCCCAAGAATCCACTATTATGAAAACAAGCGGTTACAAGTAAAGGAATCCAGTACGTTATACCAACCTACAGTTGAACCCTTACCCCAATACCTAATTGGACTTGTTCTGTAGTGACAATCTCTCATTTTCAATGCACGGTTCCTAGTATGTGACTAACCAATAGATGCGCGGATCCCAGTATGTTAGCTGCAAAGTTCTTCAGTTCATCACACGATGAAAATCACGAAACTCCTTGGTCATGAAACTCCTTGGTCATAAAACCCTAAGGTGTACAAACACAACAGCTTCTTCAATAGAAAGATGAACTATGGCAAATTCTGTCTCTGGTCACAATTTGCATAAACAAAACTTTGCTTCACACTCGTGCAACTGTGCAACCTTTAACGGCCCTTAAAATAATCTTTATATATGTTTAGGGTTATAAGAAAAAAAGGCCTAAACACATACTCACAGATTGGAGTGAAATCAGTTTTGAAAAACTGAATTTCATAAACCTCAATAGATAGCCATCTATCAAGCTAGTTGTCGAGCCACAGGCTAAAACAACTTTTAAACCTCGATAAATGCTAGCTATTGAGTTTTAAAATCCAACACTTTCTCACTTATTTCTTGGACAGACTTACATGGCTTTAACACTTGAACTTGAAACCTTGTTCCTTGAAGTATTAAACACATCCTAGATCTATCCAATTACAAGTAAAATGTGTTTTGTCAAAGGACTAGCCAATTACATAAAATATTAACATATATTCCTAACATTAAATCACATATGTCCTAAAAATCTACCCCTTTGGCAATCCGTGACAAAACCACAGCAAACAAATGAACATATGAGAGAAGTCATAAATCACTCAACTCATATTTACTTGTTGAATACAATAAAATCTATCCTAACACAAACTCCTGAAAAACTTCACAAGAAGAGAGTTTATGGCAAGTAGACTTTGACAACCTATATTTCTGAAACACTTTAAACAAAACTCATCAAGGCATCTTAGTGTGAAACAGAAATATAAGATTGTATACATTATATAAGAAACATGTGTATAAAGAAAGAAAAGAAACAGCACATGGAAAGAAAAGTGAATAACATACATCAATATATATATATATATATATATAAACCAAATATAAGTACAATGTATGTCAAGTGGTCGCAAGACCAATATACAAAGAAATAATGTATCTAAAATAGAAATAAAAGAAAAGATACAAGAATCCTCACTACATCCCTCATATACACACTCCCTATCACAAAATCTCCTATACTAACCTTCCCGCTATGAGTATGACTACTCTCATCTCAAAACTATTCCCTTTTTTTTGTCACGAGTGACAAAGGGCAAGTACATCAAGTAAACATCTCATTATCACTAGGCGAACTAGCACCATCATCCTCATCAGCATCCTCATTGCTAGAGCCATCGTTACTCTCATCCTTGGACACCGGTGGAGATGGAGAAGAAGCGACAGTGAAACCACCCATGATAGCATGTCGCCGTACGATACAACCAACACGGGTGTTCACCTAACACAACTCATCACTGAAAGTGTCAAGGCGAGCACCCATGTGCACAAGCTATGCCATGATGGCCTCAAGTGTCACTCCACCTGCAAAAGATGAAGGAGTAGTAGAAGCTGGAGGAGCAACTGTCTCTGTCTATGGCCGCCTCGGTCGAAGCTAATCCTTACTCTGTCCAACGGTAGCCCTATCTATGTCACCCATGATCGAGAAATAAGGGGACGCAGGAAAAGAGACAGAAAAATGGAGAAGGATCCGTATGATAGCCGAAGGAAAAGAAAAAGAAGATGCCTTGGAACGAAGAGGGTTCCGAAACGGAGTGGATTTGCATTTAGGTGCCATAGAGCAGACTAACGCAAGAAAGAGAGAGAGAGACAATCAAAAAAACACCAACAAGACAATATATCAAAATATAAAGAATTGAAGGTACATATGCATGAAAATGCATGAACATGTGACATGCAAACTTAATTACATCATGGGCTCAGCCCAATCCAATCCTAACAGCACACAAATAGTTCAACATATATAGCACACATCTAAAATGCATGAAAATATAGTTATAATGCAAGTGTGATGTAATGCATGAAGTTTTAAACTCATTGAAGCAACACCCATCTCAAAATTTTCACAAAAACTTCATTGATTTTGAAAAACCTCAAAATTTTCCAAAAACACCAAAAGTTAGTTCAAAAATGCATGAAATGTATGATAAGATGATGAAAAGAGGATCATACCAGTGAAAAATGCAAGATCAAAACCAAAGGAGTGAGGAAAAGATTTGGAGTGATTTAAGGGTGATTTGGGAGGTGAAGAGGCTCAATGGATTGAGAGTGATCGAGAAAAGTGAGTGAGAAATTGCGAGGATCACTTATATAAAAACTTCATAAACCTCAATGGATCAAGAGCTATCAAGGTTTCAAACTCGCCTTTTAGCTTTCGAGGAGCTATCTAGAGGTTTCCTCAACAATGAAGCTCGATAGATCGAGGAAGCAGTTGAGCAGCTATCGAGAGGTTAGAAAGTTTCTCGATGGATCAAAGTAGCTATCGAGAATGTGATAAAAAGAAGCTGAAGGGTCTCAATAGATAGCCTAGTTGTCAAGAGGTATCGAGAAGCTACCGAGATTGCTTAAAAAAAAGTTCTTCAAAGAAGAGGAAAACACAGATATGAATACAATCAAGCATGCTACTCAACCAAAGATCCAAACAACATTTTAAGCTCTCAGAATCATCTCTCAATCAAGAAAAATGCTAAGCACATAGATCCAAAACACACAAACACTAAAAAATTCTAACCAATTTTATATTTCAAAAACAAGTCAAGACAGTTTAGTGAACATACATTGACATATGTATTTCCTGTAATGGCCAAATCCCATTATACATGCACATGTATCAAAAGTAGCAAAGAATTTTACGTGTTGTGTGTGAAAAATATCGTAAGATTACATAAGTGTCTATATGCTATGACAATTTGAGATATGAGAAAATCACTTTAACTCACACACAATCATAACTGTTTGATGAGGACTATCACGTTCGAGGTACATCCTATAACTCCCATATCTCGTAAAAGATGTGCTTGCAATCATATATAAAGCATTTTGATCTTTTTGCTTTTATTTTTCTTTGCATATTTTTCTTTTAATAAGCATATCATGCATGGGCATATAGGAGAGAGAAAATAAATACCCAATGATGTTAAGCATTTGACATTCCATTTTTGCCATGCCGAAGCATACAAATGTCATTTCATGATTGGTGGGTAACAGTGGTGAGATAGTTATTTATGTCTTTCTCTTAGGATTTTCTAGTCCTTCCCGTCAAAAAGAGTTATACGAGTGTTAAGTACAAGAGATTACTTAATCTTACTCATCACAAATATGAGCCACAAAGCTCACTTGCTTAGTTGTGCATAGAAATGCTCATCTAAGGTACAAAAGATATAAAGTTTAGAAAACTTTGTTTCAATAGCCATCCAAGGTACACAAGTACCAATATACACATATACACACTATTTTTTGTGTTTTTTTTTTTTCATTTTTTTTTATGAAAACAAAATAAAGCAAAACTAAAAATAAAAAAAAATAAAAAAAAAACAAAAACATGTTAAACAAAAAAAAATGCATAAAACTAAACTAACTCAAAACACGAAAGCAAAACACAGAAGAAATGCAAAAACAAAAAAAAAAAACAAAAAAAAGGGAGAGAGAGAGAGAGAGAGAGAGAGAGAGAGAGAAAGTGACAGAATCACCTGGATTCTTTTTCCTTCCACACGTTGGAAGAACATTTCCGTTTAGCAAACCCTTGATTCGGCGGTGAGGGGGAAGAATGGAAACCATTCAAGTTCGAAAGGAACATGAGGGTTTTGAGAAGATCTCCAAGAGGAGCAAAGGAGGATGGAAGCTGATTCTAGTTTCCTGACAAGATCATGTTGTTGCTCTGTTGAGTGGCTAACCACTTATAGCAATTAGGTCAAGTATGTTTAGCTGCTCTACAGTGATGACAAAAATGCTACTTTTTCTGTCTGGGCTTTTAAGTATTTCCTTTCTTAGTCCTAGGGTTTTTAATCTCTTTTTTATCAAATTTAGGGGGTGCTCCTAAGATAGATTTAACCTTGTCTATATTCTCACTAGCTAATTTATTTTTAACATCATTGTTCTCAGTTTCAATATTATTAGCAGGAAGAACAAAAACAGTAATAATAGCAAAAGCAATACTAGGAGAAAAGAAATCATACCAATTGGAAGCAGATTTCTAAAGACTGAGCATCTCATCGAGCTTTGCAATTGAAGTCCTTTCCAACTGGGCTCTAACATGGAACAATTCCACCTCAAGCTTCTTGGTCTTCTCACCCAAGAAATTATTCTCGAATCTCAGTGTTCCAATGGTTTGATTTGCTTCATCAAACTTTGTGGAGATTTCTTCTCTTTCAAGCTCCACTTCACTAAGCTTCTTGGTGGCCAACCTATACAACTTCTCATGCTTTTCTAAGATCTTGTATAACATTGCATAGGCTGTGTGGATGTCATCTTGCTCATCCATCTTTTCAAATTTAGACTCCACCAATTCCTCTTTTTCATCAACATCTTCAACAATCCCTTCAGTAGGATTTACAGTAGCAGTGAAGGCATTTAGGATTCCATCATCCTCATTATCAGAATCATCCTCAGGCTTAGTGTCATTCAACGTAGCAGCAAGTGCCTTGCTCTTCCCAATAGTCTTGAGATACGTAGGACACTCTTGTTCCATGTGACCGAAACCCTGACACCCAAAGCATTTTGGTCTTGTGGGAAAAGTGTTCTGACCGCCATCCCTAGCATCCTTCTTCCCTTTGTCTTGACTCTTGAATTGTGAGGAACTGGATTACCTATGGTCCTTGTCGAAGCCTTTCCCATTGGCATTCTTAATGAACTTCTTGAATTGCCTTGTAATGTAGGACTTCATTTTAGAATCTTCATCGTCTGAAGACTCATCAGTATCATTGCTCTTGCCCTTCAATGCCATGCTCTTGCTCTTGCTTGATTTTCCAATCCTTGTCAAACCCAACTCATAGGTCTGCAAATTGCCAACCAACTCTGTCAAAGGAATTTTGTCAATATCCTTTGATTCCTCAATCACGGTGATCTTGGCATGAAATCTCTCAAGTAGAAATCTGAGCACCTTTCTAACAATTTTGGGCTCGGGAATGGTTTCCCCAAAATTAAAGGCTGGGTTTACTATGTCCTTTAGCTTGGCATAGAACTCATCGAATGACTAATCCTCCTCCATCTTAATCTCTTCAAAGCTCGTGGTAAGCCTTTGAAGCTTTGAATCCTTGACAACCTTGGTTCCTTCATAAGTTGTCTGGAGAATGGTCCATGCTTCCTTAGTAGTTTCAGTAGAGGATATTGAAAGTTCAAAAACGTGTACAAAAACACTTTTGAACGTTTAGACCCCCAAAAACCAATTTAATCAACACAGCAATATGTTAAACAACTAGTGTGCGGAAACTTAACATATGCTATAACATGGAATTGATTAAACAACTATCTAAGCCACAACAAAATAAACCACAGCAGATAATGTAAAGGCAGAGATAGAGAGGAAGGAAGATGCAAACACAGCGATAACACCAGATATGTTATCGAAGAGGAAACCGAAGACCTCGGCGAAAAACCTCTCCGCCGCCCTCCAAGCGGTAATCAATCCACTAGAAAATACAGTTGGGATACAAGGACAGCAATAGACCCTCCAAGCCTAATCTACCCAGTGCACCTAAGCCCTCCAAGCTTCTTGCTCCAACGAGGTTGCGCCGAACCTTTTTCTTTTCTAGCTTTCCGAATTCCGCTACTACACCGTAGCATCAACCAATAAAGATTGGCTCCTTCCTAACTGCTTCCCAGAACTCCAAACGTCTGTCTCACAGAGATGATAATGGTGAGAACCAGGTTTGGTATAATGGCCTCTCAAGGATTTGACAATGGAGAGGAAGAGAGTGAGGGATTTTGATGAGACTCTAAGGTAGAGATTGTGGGTGAAACAATCTGGTTTTTCTTTAGGGTTTCTCTCTCAAAATTCTCTCTGGAAGCTCTCTTTCAATCGTGGGTTAAAAGGGTATTTATACTGAAGAGGAGTGGAATGCGAAACGTCAGGTTTTTCCAAAACAGGGGTGGCTCGCGGCTTGACCTCGCGGCTTGACTAAGTCGCGAGTTCCAGTCGCGAGTTAACCGTATGGCCAGTTGTCCTGTTTTGTCCTGTAGTGCTCCAGCTAGCATGACTGTTCATCTTCCAGCATGCTTGGCACGTGTGCATCTTCTGGCGGGTTGAAGCCGCGAGTCCAGCCGCGAGTCCCAGCCGCGACACTCTGTTTTCTTGCACACTCTTGAGCAATCTTCACACTATCTCACTCACTACCCTTACAACAATCCCACCTAAATACAGGGTTACTAAATGCTGAAATACAAGCAAATTTGGCACGGAATAAAGCCAATTAGATGGTTGAATAAATTCAACCTTACAATCTCCCCCTTTGGCTATTCCGTGACAAAACCCTAAAACAGACTCTAGACTTAACATGTGAGTTGGGAACAGTTGATCAAAACTCACTCACACCTAATTCTAGAAGCTGTGAAGCACTTGAATCATATGAACATAAACTCCTGAAACACAACAATACACCATGATCATTGTAAGCAGAAAATTATAAATGCATATGAAACAGGCAATATGAGATCAAGCAAAGATGGAGTTAATAAACAAACCATGGCTTGATCAACCAAGTGAACACCACAAGGTAGTGATCACAGTGTTCATTCACACTTGGAATGAATCACAAGGACATACAAGTTAACAAGCACAAGGCAAGACACTTGTATGTACAACACTCAACCAATGCATAGCACACAAGGCATATGCATCTAGGAACAATCCTACAAGGGCACAAGAGTGACAGTACATAAACCACAATGCAGAACATTTAGATTTAAAATACTGATATCACATAGCATAAAGGCTGCACTTAAGCATGGTACAAACCACAAGGCCTACAAACTATGCATAAAGCCATAACCCTAAAAGCTTACAAAAGCATATGGGTACAGACCAACAAATACCTGAATAACATCATCCAAATATATTAAAGATTAAACCAAGAGTATATGAAAAGAGTTAGAAACAGTTATACACCAAAACACAGTGTATCAAAACCAAAATAACCATTAGTTTAGAAGATAAGACGAAAACAAAAATATGTGTGTGTGTGTACTCCCCCTATCACTATGCACACTTCCCTTTGAACTTTTCTCCCCCTTACTGAATGCTCTCCCCCTTTTTGTCACGAATAGCTAAAGACTCTCGTCCAACTTCCGTTGAATCTCATCTAGCTGATTCTCCATAGTCTCGAGGCGCATTTGGACATGGTTGTTTGTGGAGTAGAGAAGTGCCACAAGCTCATCAACTCGTTTCTGAATATGCTCAAGAACACTGCCAACTCTGTCAGTATGAGAAGCAGTTTGTGCTTGCGGAATACCAGTCGGTGAAGCTTCAGGAACATCACGAGATGCAGATGTGGTATGTGCAGGTGTCTCTGAGTCAGGGGCAAATGAAGGACCCGGAGAGATGTGAGCATGTCTTGGTGATTTGGAGGAGTGACTTCTGCTCGCTTGAAGAGTGAACAAAGAAATGGGACGTTGACGAGTCAACATTTTACCATCTGCAGGAGGAGTAATGCCTGCATTAAGGATGAGCTTCATGACGAGACTGCAAAATGGAATGATTCCTCGAGCTGTAGATCGACAAGCGGTCTTCCTCAGGTTGTAGTAGATGTGAGCACATATATCAATGGGGGCTCCGGTAATGAGATCACACAGAAATATAGCTCTCCCAAGATTGATGAATGTAGTGTTGGACAGTGGGTAGAGATTGGTGAACATGATCAACTTCAGTGTGGTCAACTCAAGTGCAAACTTTGCGGTGCTGATGGAAGTTCCTGCACTAGACACCTCATGATCGTGTCCTAGAATTTGTAGAATTTCCCCAACCTCTGGATTTCGTTCATCATAGGGAGTTAAATTCACATTCTGAGGTCTGGTGATGCCGAGAAGATCTGCGATGGAGTCTGGGGTAACACTAAACTCAGTTCCTCTGACCCAGAAAATGAGAATAGGTCCAAGATCAGATGCATTGGAGAAGCATTCCTTGACCAGCTCATCCATTGGATCATCAAAGTTTCCGAACAAGTTTGCCCAGTCTCGTTTCTCAAAGATTCGAGGGATGAAAGTAGTCCCTAAGGTGTTGAACTCTACTACCCGCTCCACTATAGTTGTTGATTTGTCAAACACATTTGAGTAGGCGTGTGAGTTCAGGGGAACTCTGAATCTATCCTCATTGGGATCTTGAGATGCTTGAGATGAAAGACGAGTCCTTTTAGCAACTGGGGTTGCTGGTTCGTCAGAAACAATGTCTTTACCCCTGGAAGATCGACGAGACATCTGCACGAGAACAGGCCAACAGAAAAAGAACCAAGCAACAATACCCCACTAAAAATTGTCAACAAGATTCAGTATAAACAATATTTCAATATAAAAACCCAGACTGAATATAGTGCAGACCCAACCAATCCTTCCAACAAAAACACAAAAGCACAAACTAATACGTGCATCAAACTTGGTGAAAGTGCACCAAGACAAAGAGAGACGCCACAACTGTCATTGAGACAGGTTAACATGACCATGATATGCAATAACAAACAGCATATGAACATTTAGAACAGATAACAAACATCACTCCAACAGAGACATGAACATGGGGAAAATATTTCAATCATGAAGAAACCTAACATCCACACATCAATATTCAGGCAAGAGTAATGAGTAAGTCACATAAACACCAAACCCATTTCAGAAAAGATTCTCAGATTCAATAATCAGCAAAAATTCAGAACAATGAAAAACACATTGACTGCTCAGCATGAAAACGGGTGAGAACAATATCAAAAACAGGATACTCCATACCCATTACACATAGAGATAAGAATAACGAACACAATACCAGTCCAAACAGTAACAGAAATATGCAGGGAAAAAGAAACTGAGATTGAAAAATCAAAACCCATACCTTTTCTTGATGATTTGGAGAAGAAATGAAGCACCAAAAGGGTTTGAAAAATGGATTCACGAAGAGGTTTGGGAGAAAACAGCAGTTTTAAGAGAAGGTGAACAGTTACAAAAGTTCGAGGGAAAACTGAAAGAGGTTTAAAAACTGCTCCTGTTTCTGCAAAACACGCGATTTTCGCGACTGGTTCAAGTCGCCACACAGTCGCCAGCTCAAGCCGCCAAAGCACACAAGAGGAAAATTTTAAAAAAATTTTCTAAGTGTTTTTCGCGACTGGAAGGTCTACCCGCGAGTGAGTCGCGAGCTGAGCCGCGAAAATCTCTGAGTGAATCTCGCGACTGGACCTTCCACTCGCGAACAAGTCGCCAAAACAGACCAGCGAAGATGCAACTGAAGCTCGCGACTTGACATACCCGCGACTGAGCCGCCAAAACAGGGCAAAACTGTATTTTTGAAATTTTCAGATTTTTCCAGCAAAACACTTTCCAAAAACACCTAAAACACTCAAAAATCTTTTTGTGCTTGAATTAACAAAGATTGAGCATGTGAAAACACATTTTATCAAGTACAATCACACAAATGAATATGGCATTTATCAAACATAAACTTGTGTGTTGTGTGTGGATATCAACAATGAAATAGTCATTTGTCTAATGAGAAGCTTCAATGATCAATTCAACCAAGGCATACACAATTAGCACTAGATCATGTGACCAATCTCAATTATAGAAATATGAATATATGACTTCCCACACAACTTGATAACATAACTTGGAGCCTTTCATTTGACTCCACTTTCAGCCATAACCTTTGATCTTTTGAGGCAATCATCTCTCATTGTGAGAGGTATAGACAACATTTTTCTTTGAAGAACAGGCCTTTGGCCTTTTTGAAAGAAATTTCACTTTTGATATAAGGTCGCTTACCCTTTTTCCTAGTCAAATACTAGAATGTGCGACAGGCTTTTGCAGCTCAATATCTCTTTTCATTTGGAGATTTACATTTAGTGAGCTCTTTTTAGCAAAAAAAATAAAAAATGGGAAGAGATATAGACACAAGTCTATGCATGTTTCAAGATCAACATAACCATTCACTAATCATTCATGACAAGTTTGAAGATCTATTTACAACAATCACATAGATTTCAAGATTTTTCCCATAGTGATATGAGTGCATGAAAACAAGTAATGTTCGAAAATGCACAAAGCCATTAGCACAAAGGTACACGGCAAAACGAGTTTTAAGACAAAACTCAACAAAGTCAATCAAGCTTTTTGATTTTCAAATTTTTATGTAATTTTTGGATTTTTGACTCAAGAAACAAAAAGATTGATAAAACACAATTAAGAGATATTCACAAGAAGACAAACAAACAAACGAAATCAAAACCAACAAGCATACCAAACAAACATAGTCACAAAGCACAGGAAGTATTAATGCATGGACATGTTGTAATGCTTATGCATGAGTACCCCTTTTCACCCACACGGCACTTGCGTTTGGGGTGATTTCCTTAAAGGATTGGGTACGGGAGTTAGGGCTTTCAAACCTTCGTGAGAAGCTTTCCAAGCAGTTGGTGAATGCACCAATCATCTTCATCACGTCCATCATTCCGGGATCTCCATTTTGCTCTCTAGGTTGATCCCCTGCCCAAGTTCTCCTATCAGTTCTTGGTCCTCCTGACCTTTGAGGAGTAGCACTGTTCTTTGCTCTCAGCTTTTGGCAATTCGGTCGAGTGTGCCCTTGAAGTCCGCAATAATGGCACACATACATTCCTCTAGGACCTCTTTGTGGTCGTGGACGTGACTTGGCACGAGACTCGGACCTGCCCATAGACTGATTCCGATGATTCAGCATCCGTTGGTCCACCACATTCTTCTTTTTCTCCACCTCGAGGTTCACACTCGTAGAGTCAGCTACAACTGGATCTTTGGACTTCACAAACTTCACTTCTTTAGTGACATTTCCAGTTGAGCTACTTCCTCCGGTATATCCCAGTCCGGATTTGTCTGAGAAGCTCTTTTGAGATGATATAACATCATCAAGCTTCTTGGTGGTGACCCTCTCTATTTTTGCATTTGCTTGAACAACCTCACTTTCAAGAAATCTAACTTTAGTGTAAGCTTCGGAGAGCTCACCATTCAAAGTTTCAATCTCGCATTTGGCCTCCCTATACCGGATTAGGAGACTTTTGTAGTCCTCCTCAGCCTTCTTCATCTTTCTTCTTCTTCAGCTTCAGATTCTTCAGCAATTCCTAGTGAGTCATCCTCACTATGTTCTCCAAGGTCTTGAACAAGCAAATTCAATTCATCCGAAGACTCAACATGAGCAATAGTCATGAAAGCTGAGTAGTTCCCTTCTCCATCACAGCTCTCTTCAAATTCTGAGTCGGACGAGTCTGAATCACTCAAGGTCGTGGCATACACCTTGCCTTTTGATTTCAAATAGTTAGGACATTCCCTCTTGAAGTGTCCATGCCCGTTGCATTCAAAACAAGTAACACTTTGTGTGGATTGGGATTCTTTTCCATCATTCCTCTTGAAATCCCTCTTCTCCCTTCCAGAATTTTGGAAATTTCTCTTATCATCAAATTTTCCATTGTTTTTGAATTTCAAAAACTTCTTGAAATTTTTAACAAGATAGGCTACATCCTTGTCAACCATATCTTCTCCTGACGAGCCTTGATCTTCCACCTTCTCATTAACGGTCTTTAGAGCAATGGATTTACCCTTCCGTTGATTTGGCAGCGACATTTCATAGGTCTGTAGAGAACCAACCAGCTCCTGCACCTTGATGTCGTCAAGATCCTTGCTCTCTTCAATGGCTGTCACTTTAGCACGGAAGCTTTCCGGCAATGATCGAAGGATCTTCCTTACAATCTTAGAGTCCTCCATCTTCTCCCCCAAGTTAAACTTGCTGACAACCACTTCATTTAACTTCCCATAGAACGAGTCGAAAGACTCATCCTCACTCATCTTGAGCTCCTCAAACCGAGTGGTCAGCATTTGTAACTTGGTATCTTTCACCTTCTTCGTGCCTTCATAAGTTGTTTCCAGAATCTCCCATGCATCTTTGGCAATAATAATGTGAGAAATCCTGTGAAATTCATCTGGAGACACACCACAGAAAATAGCATTTAGTGCTTTACTGTTAGCATTAGATGCAGTAAGTGCTGCCTTATCCCATGTGGATTTGGCTGCTTCAGGTTTGGTCCAACCCATCTCAACAGCATCCCACACGGATTCATCAATAGAGCATAAAAAGGCTCTCATACGAACCTTCCAAAATGCATAATTACTTCCATCAAAATATGGAGGTGCATTAAGGGATTGAGACCTATCCATCTCAAAAAGAAAGGGAGTCAAGGATCACACAATGGTAATGAAACCAAACAGATGTGTACCCGCTCTGATACCAATTGAAAGTTCAAAAACGTGTACAAAAACACTTTTGAACGTTTAGACCCCCAAAAACCAATTTAATCAACACAGCAATATGTTAAACAACTAGTGTGCGGAAACTTAACATATGCTATAACATGGAATTGATTAAACAACTATCTAAGCCACAACAAAATAAACCACAGCAGATAATGTAAAGGCAGAGATAGAGAGGAAGGAAGATGCAAACACAGCGATAACACCAGATATGTTATCGAAGAGGAAACCGAAGACCTCGGCGAAAAACCTCTCCGCCGCCCTCCAAGCGGTAATCAATCCACTAGAAAATACAGTTGGGATACAAGGACAGCAATAGACCCTCCAAGCCTAATCTACCCAGTGCACCTAAGCCCTCCAAGCTTCTTGCTCCAACGAGGTTGCGCCGAACCTTTTTCTTTTCTAGCTTTCCGAATTCCGCTACTACACCGTAGCATCAACCAATAAAGATTGGCTCCTTCCTAACTGCTTCCCAGAACTCCAAACGTCTGTCTCACAGAGATGATAATGGTGAGAACCAGGTTTGGTATAATGGCCTCTCAAGGATTTGACAATGGAGAGGAAGAGAGTGAGGGATTTTGATGAGACTCTAAGGTAGAGATTGTGGGTGAAACAATCTGGTTTTTCTTTAGGGTTTCTCTCTCAAAATTCTCTCTGGAAGCTCTCTTTCAATCGTGGGTTAAAAGGGTATTTATACTGAAGAGGAGTGGAATGCGAAACGTCAGGTTTTTCCAAAACAGGGGTGGCTCGCGGCTTGACCTCGCGGCTTGACTAAGTCGCGAGTTCCAGTCGCGAGTTAACCGTATGGCCAGTTGTCCTGTTTTGTCCTGTAGTGCTCCAGCTAGCATGACTGTTCATCTTCCAGCATGCTTGGCACGTGTGCATCTTCTGGCGGGTTGAAGCCGCGAGTCCAGCCGCGAGTCCCAGCCGCGACACTCTGTTTTCTTGCACACTCTTGAGCAATCTTCACACTATCTCACTCACTACCCTTACAACAATCCCACCTAAATACAGGGTTACTAAATGCTGAAATACAAGCAAATTTGGCACGGAATAAAGCCAATTAGATGGTTGAATAAATTCAACCTTACAGATATCTTTTTGAATTTCTCATTAATGACTGCACTGAATAAAGCATTCAATGCCCTGCTGTTCAAGTTTATCGCCTTGATTTTAGTATCATCCCAGTCGACCGGCGCTTCCGTAAGCTTGGTCCAACCTATCTCCACAACTTGCCACACCTTTTCATCTAATGACTACAAGAAAACTCTTATGCGTACTCTATTCATGAAAAATAGGTGTCAATGGTTCACACAGTAAAGATTAACTCTAATCAGAGTGTGCCTACTCTGATACCATTTGATAGGCCAAAAACGAATTGACCCCTTGTGATTAATTAACCAATTAATTTAGCCAAGTGAATTAATTAAGTTAATTAACATGCAAACACGTGGTAGCACAAACAAATCACCAATTGACCTAAGTATGCAGCGGAAAATAAATTTGACACGGTGATTTGTTTACGAATGGGAAAAACCAACACAGCAAAAACCCCACCGGGTGATTTTAAGGTCACCACTCCCGAAATTCCACCATTATCACAACAAGCGGTTACAAGTAAAAGAATCCTAGTACCTTATACCAACATATAGTTGAACCCTTACCCCAATACCCAATTGGACTTATTCTATAGTGACAATCTTTCATTTTCAATGCATGGCTCCCAGTAAGTGACTAACCAATAGATGCATGGATCCCAGTACACGACTTGATCACCAACTTGAGAAAGATGTTGGCTGCAAAGTTTTTCAGTTCATCACACGATGAAGATCACGAAGCTCCTTGGTCACAAAACCCTAAGGTGTACAAACACAACAACTTCTTTAATAAAAAGATGAATTAGGGCAAATTCTGTCTCCGGTCACAATTTGCATGAACAAAACTTTGCTTCACACTCATGTAACTATGCAACATTTGATGGATCTTAAAATAATCCTTATATATGTTTAGAGTTGTGAGAAAAGAAGGCCTAAACACATACTCACGGATTGGGGTGAAATCAACTTTGAAAAATTGAATTTCATAAACCTCAATAGATAGCCATCTATCGAGCTAGCTGTCGAGTCACGGGCTGAAACAACTTTTAAACCTCAATAGATGCTAGCTGTCAAGCTTTAAAATCCAGCACTTTTTCACTTGTTTCTTAGATAGACTTGCATGGTTTTAACACTTAAACTTGAAACCTTGTTCCTTGAAGTATTAAACACATCCTAGATCTACCCAATTACAAGTAAAGTACATTTTGTCAAAAGATTAGCCAATTACATAAAATATTGACATATGTTCGTAACATTGAATCAAATATGTCCTAACAATTTCGACCCTGTCATGGCCTACACAGCCAAAATACGTATTAGAAGGGAGCCTAGGATGAGGACTTATCAACTTACGCCTCTACAAATCCCTATAACTGAGGACCTTGGATAGTGCTTTAAGGAATTGCACTCGCTGAGCATGAACCCGGTGTTCGGCACAAGTTACTAGGAAGTCACCTCCACCTCAGAAAATAGGTCATTTCACTAACACAGGATTTGACCCTGGGCAACAGTGACCCTCACTGAAGAAGCCACTCATACCAACTAAACGGTGGGGATCACTAGCTCAAAATATTTGCTCATTATGATGCCCCCACTCAAAGAAGGGTATAATTAAAGGGAAGGTAAGGGAAATAAGAGGTTGGAACAAAATTAGGGAGAGAGACACGAGAGAAGTAGGAATGGCAACGAGTTGGGTTCGGGGCGAGTTTCTTTATGCCTGAACCCGCCTTGTGAGCCCACCCCTGTTACCTGAACCCACCCCTTTAATAAACAGTTTTTTTTTAGGCCCCCAAACCTGCCCCGTCGGGATCCTGTGGGCCCCGTCCCATCATGCTCGATCCAAAATCACAACACACAAACACAAACACAAAAATCAAAAACACAAATTTTAGATTTATGATTATGATTTTCCCTTTCAAAATCACAAACACAAACACAAATCCTAACACAGAAATCACAAAAACAAAATTTCAAATTTAAGATTTTCCCTTTCAAAATCACAAACACAAACACAGAAATTCTGACACAAACACAAACATAAAAATCACACCAAAAAAAAAAAGAGAGAGAAGAACATATCATTGAGAAACAAGAATGGCAACGAACCTAAAAAAACTAGTGGAGAACAAATCCAAATCATTGAGAGTGAGTTACGGTGAGTTGATGAGTCAATGATAAAGGGGGAGTCGGCGTCGACGGTGAGGTGAAAGTGCAAGAAGGAGGGAGAGTGGGAGCAATTGAGGGGGGCGGTGGTAAGGCCGTGAGTATGGCTGTATGGGTCGGTAAGAGTGACGACTTGAGGAGTTGAGGGAGATGGTAGTGAGGCTGTGACCGTGTGGCTGTGTGGCTATGTAGGTGAAAGTGACTGGAGATTGAGAGAGGGTGGGTGGCAACTCAGATAAGATTGAGAGAATGAGATAAGATTAGGGTTTTCTGAATAAGTTTATATATATATATATATATATATATATATATATATATATTAGGTTTTTTGGTAATTTTAGTTTAACGGTTCAAGTCTGGGTCTGAGTTCGGGGCAGGTATCACTAAAACCAAAACCCAACCCGAACTCGCTTTGGGTTTTATTTAAAAAACTCATACTTGACCCTACTGTTTCGCGGGTCGGGTAGCAATTGCCATGCTTAGAGATAAGTGAGGAAAACACATTCTAGGGAGAAGGATGTCCTATTCGGATTTAAGGGAGGGAGCTCAACTGCTCAGTAGCCTTCACAGCCGAGCTAAAACCAAGGTCGTTTAGCACTAAGGAAAAACCATAATACCATCCGTGACACCACCAATCACTTCTTTGGACCTTCCATTGTAGGATAAGCCCAATCCAAAGTATAAATAAATTGGAGTTCTAGGCCCAACAACCCAAAGTTATTGGGAACGAATCACCACACACACACACACATATATACATATGCTCACTTCTTCTCCGAGAGAGAGAGAGAGAGAGAGAGAGAGAGAGAGAGAGAGAGAGAGAGAGAGAGAGAGAGAGAGAGAGAGAGAGAGAGAGAGAGAGAGAGAGAGAGAGAGAGAGAGAGAGAGAATTTGTGCCCACATTATAACTTTCTATACTTCGTTTTTTTTTTTTTTAGAGTTCTATACTTCGTTGATAAAAACAATTGTACAATTTCTAAATATTTTCTTAACCGAATTTGCAATTAATTATAATGGTACAAAATTAGCTATTGCAATATTTGGAAGGCCATGTAAGCTAGAATTTCGTTCTTTTAAAGATTCGAGGAAGAAAGAAATGAGGTAATTTGTTCTTTTAGAGATTCGAAGAAGGAAGAAAGGAGGTATTTAATTCTCAGTAAATCATAAGTTAACTATCTTACTACACATCTCTGCCGTTTATCCTCAAAAACTATCTTACTACACATCAGCTTGCTTGCATCTCTAAACAGTTTATTTTATTTTATTTTATTTTTTGTTCTTTTTTCCACCTAATGGTTTAGTTCTATACATACTTTCTCATAATTTGTTTTTTTTATACAACATTATCTTTACGGTATCTAATGATGTATTATTATCTCATGGGATGGTTTCATAATAATTTTATGGTCTTTGATCGAGTATAAAACTCTGATAACTGCACTTTTTTTTTTTTTTTTTGGTAATTCAATAGTTGGGAGAGTGGAATTTGAACACTTGACATCATTATTAGAAACACTAGGAGGTTTTTGTTAAGCTACAATATTCTACACGATGTCTACACACATCATAGTGTAACTCCACATTGTCCGGGGACCTCACTAGTTAAATTAAATTTGTTTCTCACACCAAAAAAATAAAAATAAAATAAATATAAAACTAAGTAACGTAATTTTAATTTTGCGTTGATTATGTTGGGCACTTCAAGGTCCATATTTTTTGCTGCCGAGTTACTTTTTTTTTTTCTTACTGAAATGCCTTACACATCTGATGCATGAGATCTGATATGTGCTGAGCAGACATGCCATTTTAAATTTCATCAGCTCAAGTAATTTCTAGTGTGGTGCCTTCTGTAAACTGTTTGTTACAAATGCAGAGAAGTCTGGTCTTAATTACCATAGATACAACAAAGTAGAAGATTCATGAAACTGATTCCAATAGTTGAGTTTATAGGAAATTTTCTGTTAAACATTATCATCAGCACAAAGTTGTAACTTGTAACTTGATATAACTAGAAATAGTTATGGTTTAAAATGGAAGTAAAAAATGTTAAAAGCTGGACCAAATTATGTCTCCAAGCATTTGCTACATTCAATGTTCTAACATAAAAGTGAAGACTTTTTAACTTCTTTTATTCTATGCAATAGTACTGTGTCTCTTGTCTACCTTTTATGAGTTCCAGTTGTCCGATTGGCAACATAGGTCCTCAATGAAGGGGATTGGGTGAGACCGTCCGGAGCAACTGTGGTATTTTGATTGCCATTCTTCTGTTGCATCCTTCTCCTAGCTATGTAACCTCTGAGCCAGGGGGTGACATCCTCATTAATTTTGATCATGATGAAAAAGATGATGCGGTAGATGATTATCATGCTGAAGATGACACTGAGATCCACCCATTTTGATCGGTGCACATTAATCTGGAATACATTCTCCAAGATGTACTCTCCAGGTATCTTGGGAAGTTCCGGTGATTGGTTGTCAAACAACAAGCCCTCGAGATCATTCTGGTATTGTCCCTGAAAAGTTTTCATTGTTTGTCATTGAACCATCTTGGCAGCAAATCATCAACCAGTAAATTGTAGTAGCATTTTACCTGCAGAGCCCAGAAATGAAAGCTGATGTATGACATGGGATAGCGCCACACGGGCTTTGGTATGTCATTTGGGAGCCTAAAGTACCCAGAGACTAGCATGAATATGCCCTGACATGTGAGGAATACAACAAATAACTCATCATTTATAACTAAAAAGTTGAAACAAACATTTATAATGAACACTTGAAATTCTCACAAGAGATCTTGTTGGAATAGCATGAATATGAACTTAGACACCAAGTAATATACAAAAGGGTGGATTATGTTTCAACATTTTTAAGTAGTTCACATTTTTGCATTTCCCATAATGCAGATTTACTATGTATGCAATCTATCAATGTAGCAGGAATAGACAAACCTGAATTCCTGCCCCTATGATGATGCCCATAAGGAAGTTAGGGACAATACTGGCTATGGCCATCATCAAGCTTTCAACTACAGTGACACTTGCATAAAGGCATAGTACAAAGAACACATAATGTTCAAATCCTGGGTGGAGTTGGACCATGAAGTAACAAACAGTTCCAGCGAGAAAGGTGATCAATATCAGGAATGGCATTGCAGAGAGTGTGTTGCTGACAACAAATGCAGTTACACCATAGTGGCCATTCAGCCTCTCTCTTTGGAGAACCTATGAATATCAGCAGAGAAATCAGAACATTACCATCTTCATCTAAGTGAATGGATTATGTGAATAGGTCCACAAGATTATGAAACTAACCTTCATATCTTCTACAAATGAAGGAAAGCCCCCAATCGACATGAATGTTACAAAACCAAACACAAAAGATGCACATGAACCCCTTGCCTGCACCATATCAAGTAAAAAAAGAAAGAAATCTTAGTAAAGGATTGAATTTGAGCTTCCTCATGCTTATGATTATTTATTAGTTGGTTTCAACACATCATTTCATGGACTTCTTGTCAAATAGAAGTGGCATGTGAGAGGGATTATCGCCCTCAAATTTTCTATAAAAAGCTCAAGCTTTTTCTTCATGTATCCTTGTCTCAACTTCTCCATTCACTGCTTTTAGATACAAGGAATTGCAGCTGTCACTCAGATTAAATAGTGAAAGGGAAAGAAAAGAACAAACAAAAGTACCAGAATTGAAGTGTAGCTTGTCCCGATATTCAAATAGATGGTCCCAATGCAGATAGTGACTACAATGTAAATTGCAAGCCTAAGCCAGTAATATCCAAAGTCCCTTGACATGTTGACGAATGAACGCTTGGTTAAGGTAAAGGCTTGCATCAAGAAACTTGCCTGACTACCTCCTGAATCCAGAACAGTTCCTCTCTGTATCATGTGCAAAAAATTGCAGCTCTCAATATAGCATTCCAATATCATTACAATGTTTACCACAAATGCCCATAAAAAATCATGTTGCCAATGATCAACTTACAACTTTGGATATCTCCTGAACTTTTTCTCTCACTGCATAGTAGTACTGAGAGGTATGGTAATATTCAATAAGTGTTCGGATAGCTTCAGCTGTGGTAATCTTCTCTAGAGGATCATCAGTTGCCTCAAACTGAGCAGAAACCAAATTTAAAGCCACAGTTAGTAAAGGAACAAAAGTAGAAAGCAAAGTGCAGCCTTACCGACCCCCTCCCCCTTACCAAGAGGGGGGGGCTCAGATATTATGATGCATTTCCAATTCTCACCATAACCACTGATGACAACCAACCTATGCCCATCTCCACACTATACTAAACTCTACCACCCAGCCCCCTTAATGCCCAATTCCACACCGGCAACCATCACCAGTACCACCTAATCATTTTTCCTCCATGATTATACTGTTTGCTGTCACTATCTTTACTCTTTTACACTACCACCACCAGTATTGCATGGTTGAACACATTAACGCATTGTGTGCACTGCAAGCTAAGAGTAGTAATAACTTCTAATGACTGAATTACAATAACATTTATAGCTACTAATATGTATATAATTCAAAGCAAAAGAAGAAAAATGTCATACCCGCAGTTTCATGGATCCTTTTAGAGTGGCCTTAACTTTATCAAAGTCAGAATTGATGCATCTAAGGAAGTGATCAGATGGGTTCCTCAAAGTGGGGCAGGGGAACCCAGCTTGTGCAAAGAACTGCAAACACCTGCCTATATAAGAGCTCCATTCCTACAAAAAATCAAATGTGGAATGCAAAGGGAGAGAGTTCCCACCTCGTATGCTTCTGAAGCCTGGCCAAAATAAACAGTTTTGCCCCCAGAAAGCAAGTACAATTGATCAAATAGTTCAAAGACTTCACTGCTTGGCTGGTGAATTGAGGCTATGACGGTTCTCCCATCTCTTGACAGACTACGTAATGTTTGTGTAACAAAGAAAGCTGAAGCACTGCGGTAAAACCAAAGTAATTTAGAAACATACAGCAAGAGTTTTGTAGACAATGGTAATAAATTCTTAAAAAGAAAAAGAAAATTGACAGGACAGATAGTATATAAGATATTATAATATTTTCTATAAAAATGAAGTCAAACTACATACATTAATATAATTTTAGACCATCATATGTAAAGAACATAAAAAAGATACCAGCCAACGGCCAAGAAGATGACAATATTGACTGTCATGGATATCTATCAAGGTTCATTTTACTACTAGCACTACAATAATTGTACTGTAAGCCTAATTTGTACTACTATAATATAGGTTTAGTCTACTGTTAGTTTTGAAATAGCTGAAGATTTCATATGATGTTGTTGTGAGTGTAGCCAATAATAGTAGATTTATGCAAATAAAAGAAAAAAGAAAAATATAAGAAACGATCACATTAGGAACACAAAGATCTACATGGTTCGGCCTTAGGCCACGACATTGAGGAGAAAGTTTCACTATGAAAATAGATTGATTACAAAAATGTCACAAAGGCTCTCATACCACCCATACACCAAATGCACCCAAGGAGCTCTTTCTCATCACAAGAATTTCTAATTCTCTAAATCTGGTATGCAAAAGACCAAAGTTGTCTGTGTTTCGTAAAACTAAGTATGGCCTAATATATATATATATATATATATATATATATATAGTACTTTGATCGATTTTGGAAAGCTTGTCTTACACCAAAAAGTAATAAAGAATACAATTTGAAATCCAAAGCTTAGCCATATAAGGAAAGGCTATAACCCCAAGTGACGCGCTCACGTGCATTTATTCAAGCCACCAATCAACAGTTAGCCTAGGGTTAATCTTTCTATATAGACCCCCAGTGAGCATGTTATAATAGAGCAATTCAACATAGTAAAGATTTAGCCACTTAATGCTTTCTATTGCGGACGTAGGTCATCAAATCTAACCATGTCAATTCTAGTTTCACTCTCTATCCCACAAAATAAATTCTAACATGATAACTGAGCTCAACCCCTTTTTAGTTCCCCAATGGCTGCCAACATGCTCACTCACCACATCACAAATCTGTCCTTGGCCTATTTTATTTTAACACCCACGAAACTATCCTCAAATGATGTCTTTCCGGAAAATGGCGTCACTCTCCTTTGATTGTCAGATTCTGAATCCTCCAACAACCATTTGTCACTAACCACCACTACACCTAGTATTTGTCTCGTGTTTGCCATCCTTAAGCCATTGTCACTCAAGTCAAGCCAAGTAATTCTTCTCCAACCATAGTAGCCATCCATAGGTCACTAGTGCAACCATCCCATCCTAGCTCTAGCCAATAGTAGTCATCTTCTAGCTTCCATCTATTGTAACCGTCGATGTTCACTGCTATTAATAGCTATCCCATGCATTCCACCTCACATCATTCTTAATCCATTCTACATTTGATCTGATTCTGCATGATCACACTCTTCTACACGATCACACTTTCTTTCCAAACTCATGGTATCCTTTGAGGAGGATTTTACAGATATTTAGCTAGGTAGTATTACTAGTACAACAATACTTGTATTGGAAGCCTAACTTTTACTACATCCTAAGGTTAGAAAGCCTAACTTTTACTACATCCTAAGGTTAGTCTATCGTTAGCCTAGGTTTATTTTCTCCATATATACTCTCAATGGGCTCATTATAACAGAACAAGTAAACATAGTTTAGTTGTAACCATTTATGATCTTCTGCTGCAGACCGAACTACTCTAATTTTGCTTCCACTCTATTTTTCTCTCTTTTCCCTCTCATTGTCAATCCCAACATAAAATCTAACACTAGCTATATATAAAAAATTTATGGGTGAACAATAATTTTGGTCCCTTAAATTTGTGATTAGTTCAATTTTTGGTCTTTCAAATTTACAAAGTTAAGATTTGGTCCCTAGAATTAAAAAATAATAAAAGAACAACTCATCCCACTGTCTATGGGTTTGGTTAGATTTTATCCTTTAAATATGAGCTTTGGTTTAAATTTGGTCTCTCAAAATTGGGATGTCTCAATATCTGTTTGTCACACAAGCAGAAAATAGATGGAGGGATAAAATCTGAACTTCTTAAATTTCAGGGACTAAACTCAAACCTATGCCAAATTTCAAGGGACAAAAGTGTAATATTAACAAAGAATTAATTTGGGAAAATACCAAACACATGGGTTCTATCTACTTCTAAAAGGTAGAAGGTAAAACAATTGATAAAACAGAATTGTAATTCTACAATGTGGTATTTGCAATAGTAATGAATTCGTAGTACACATGAATTAAAAATATATAAATATATAAGAGAAGCAGAAGACGACAAGACAACACTGACATTGTCTAATTCTCTTCTAAAAATATATAAATATATAAAACTAAAAACAGAGGCACTCTGCACTTCCCAAAAAAAAATGGGCAATAACATGGAGAGTAAAGTTTTTAGAGTTTAACCTATCAAGTCCACTAGTTGGCTCGTCCAGGAAGAGCAATCTGGGTCTCGTCAGGATCTCAAGAGCAATACTGACTCTTCGTTTCTCTCCTCCACTGATTCCACGCAAATGCCAGTTTCCTACAACTGTGTCAGCACAATCTTGGAGACCCATCTCTATGATGGTACTCTCAACCAGTGCACGCTTCTCTGACCAAGGCATCTTATCAGGGAGACGCAGACGAGCTGAATATGAAATCGTCTCCCGTACTGTTAGAGTGCCAATCAAGTTGTCATCTTGAGTCACATAGGCCTGAGTTTACATCACATAATAACATCACCATTAATAGCCTGCTTGGTAGGCGTTAGATTAAATTCGCCCTTCTCTAATGGCTTAATCTTTTAGAACAATCAATAATGTATAGCTTTAAACTTTTGGAACAATCAATCCACAATTTATCAATAACCATACCAAGCATGAGATAAACACACACACACACCCACACAAAGCAGCCAAACCAAGACAAATCTATAGGTTTTAAGTTTTAACCACAATAAGGTAACAATGAAAACACACACTTTTTCCTCTTGGAAACTAAAGAAAAACTCACTGCAGTCCCGAAAGAGAGCTTTGTTTTGCGACCATTGAGGAGTATGGTACCAGAAAGGAAGGCGTTGGCAGCAAGACGACTAGAAAGAGCATCAAGCAAAGTAGATTTGCCAGAACCAGAAGGACCCATGAGGGCAGTGAGGGTTCCAGGTTCAGCATAACCAGTGAGTCCTTCCAAAACCTTTTGAGTGTCTCCATTACTGAGACTGACCATCACAGTCAGATCATTCCAAGTGAGCCTCGCTGACACGTCTCCTACAAACTCTGTGTTAGCTTTGTCCCTCCAAAGAGTCTCACTCAGAGGGCTTAACCCTGCTACCATGCCATTATTCACTGATGGTTTGTTTGCCTCTATCTCCCTCATCTCATAATTTGCTCCATAGTTGCTCATCTTCTCTCTATATCACTCGATCAGTTGTGTATATATATATCTCTTCAAAACCAAAAGTTGCCCGCCAGAAAGGTTTTTACAACACAATATAGAAAGCTCTAAATGGATGTCAAGTACTTATGGCAAAGCACAGCTGGTTATCTATAAAGAAAGACTATATAAGAAAGAAAGAAAGAAAGAAATATGGAGAGAGAAGTGCTATTGAGCAAAAAGTTGTGAAGTTGTAAAGGAGGAAGAAATGGGAATTGAATGAGGGAGGGTTGTAATTTGTGAATTTGACTGAAGGAAGAAAAAAAACCAATCAGGAAGAGACAAGAGAGGTAACCCATGCAAAAACGGCCATAAGAAAAGCTTGCTTTTTTGTGTGACAAACTGACGAGAGGAAGCTCTAGCTAATATTTTCTTTTTTTTCCTCAGAATGAGTAGAAAATTATAAATTTATAATCCCCATTCCTCATTGCCTTAGCCCTTTAGATCCTCAAAGCAGTGACAGAAGCAAATTAATTTGAAAGAAAGGCAGATAGAGATAGATTTAGTTGGAAGATGAATTTTTTTTTTTTTTTTTTTTTTTTTTTATGGAATAGTGGGAAAATGATTTGTCATATTTTTATTGTCACAATTAATGAACATTGGTGGATGTTGGTAGAGGCATTTAATACCAGAACCGACCCGTATTAACATTCGCCAATTTGGTTCCCTCCCTTCCATTGGCATTGATTTGACATACTTTTATATAATAATAATAATATAAAAAGCAAATCAGACATCTTTCTGTTTTTTCATTTTTTTAAATTATCGTTTCATTATCAATGATATACACCACTTCATACCATTCAATATTCATAACTTTTAAATTGAGGGCTCTACATTTTTCAAAAATATTGACACTTTACGTATGATATAAAATAGTGTGAGATTGTTAGAGATATAACATTTTAAAAAGAACAATAATAATGCATTAAAAAATTTAGAACTATAAATTATTTCATAGCTTTTTATTATAATTGTTCAAGAACTGTGATGTAACAAAATATAAATAATTGAGAAAAAAATAGTAATACATATATAAATGATAGACAACCACTTAAATCTATTATATCAAATTATAAAAAATAATTTGTAAAATAGTATGAGATAATAATACTAATTAACTAAAAATAGAGTCGTTTGGTTTTTTTGTATATTGTACAGAGCATATCGCCACATCTACATGGAAAAGATAAAATGGAACAGAATATAGGAACTACTTTTTATGAAGAGAGAGAGAGAGAGAGAGAGAGAGATAATACTAGCGTGTCCTAGATAGAGTCCAACTGTAAGCTATCTGCTCAATCAATACAAGTAGTTAATAGTTAGTAGATGAATAAAATGGACGGGTCATGGACGGAGGTATTATTGGACTTTGGGGGGCAATGCCTCCTTATTTTTTTAATAAAAAATATTAGTATATATATAGATACTAATTTTAATAATTTTGTTTAATAAAATTACATTTTGTCCTCTTAAAAATATTATTGATTCTTTTAAGAGTAATGCTACATTAATAAACTTTTTTATAATTGTAGGGACACGATTCTCAAGCGGCCCAACGATGACGTTGGGCTCGCGCGTGATGGATCTCTCACAATAAAATTTGTAGAGAATGGGTGTGAAAGGCTGGCGTTGGGTCACGGGGCGTTGGTACAGGCCGGACATTAGATAAACCTAGACTGAAAAAGGCTTTAGTCCGGTTATCTAAGCCCATTAACTTTATGAATTGAGGGATTGGACTCCTCGGATAATGTCAGAGGAGCACTAATGTATTCTCCGGTTACCCGTCGATGGGTTATCCTTGGTGGAGCGTATATACTTTCCGGGCATTCTCGTTCCTGGAGTTTTTCTTTAGGAAGTGAGATGGATCCCCCCTCTTTGTTACCTTGCGTTTTCTTTTATACTAGCCTACGTTCATTATCTCCCGTCCACGTGTAGGGTCGACTCTTCCAGGACAGAGATTTGTCCCATCAGTCTCATACCGAAATCGTGGGAGATGGTTCATAAAGCCTAAGAATCCGGCTCTGTTAGGTGCGGTGTCATGTCAATGAAGGGTATTAAGGACTATTTCCCTGAGATATTTTCTGATCTTTTAGGTTTGCTTGTATTCCACTTTCGTTAATGGGATTCTGGGTCTTCCGAGGACTGAGCGGTCCTCGGACGTATCTTTGAGCCACATCGGGCTCACTATTTTTGGGCTTGGGCCCTGCCCTCCTTTAGTTTGGGGCCTGTGGACTCCATATAAGCGAGCGAGCCGGGCCCATAAACTATTGGGCCCCACAATAACAGTTTTACAAACTATTGAGTTAGTAAATTCTTACTGGTTTGCATCTAAGCCCATCAGTTACATCATTTTTTTTACTTACCAATAACTACTCATTACATTAGTACTTTATAAAACAAACAACCCAACAAAAATTACAAGTAGCAAATTTAAAAGACATTAAACCCAATCAACCAATTTTACATAAAACAAACAACCTGACCCTTTATAAAATTTTAAACAAAATAATTTTGTCCTTACTCTAAATGTATTAAAGACACCAAAAATTATTATTAAAAAAAAAACAAAAAACAAAAAACTTCAATGACTAAGCAATCGCAGAGCCAAAGGCCGAAGCCACCATGGTTAGAAGCAAAGCCGCCCCCCTTAACTCTAAATCCTGGCTCCGTCCCTGGACAGGGTGGCCACACCATGCCAGTCACACAGCTACTTGCTAGACCTTTGGGTCATATCAGATGAGTATAGTCTACAGATGAAATAGGATCAGATCAAATTAATCATACTCAAAAACCACGATTTTTTTTTTTCTCTTAGCCACAAGATATAGCCTTTTCTTTTCTTTTCTTTTTTGTTTTTTGTTTTTTTTTTTTTTTAAGCGGCAACATCAATTATTCTAAAATAAAAAAATATAAAAAAAACTTAATTTAATACAATGAAAAAATTATTTTATCTATTTTAACATAATATATTCTACATCACATATTTTATTTTTCATGTAACATATTAAAATAATTTAACTACAATATCAAATAAAAAAATACATAACTCACAATACCACCCACCACCACCACCACCACCCATCCCACCACCACCCAAAATCAACCAACCAACGACCACCGACTATCATATCCAAAACCCAAAATCAACCCACCTACCACTAGTAGCCATAATCATATCCACCAAAATTAGCCCACAATTCTGCAACCCACCACAACTCATTAAATTCAACCCACAACCACCAAAAGAAAAAACCAAAAACAAAAAAACAAAAACAAAAAACAAAACAAAACAACTCACATCAATAATCCAAAATAAAAAAACCCATCACCACAACTATTGTAAAAACCATTGTTGCTTAAAACTAACCCAAACCACCACATTCACATCGAAACCCACCAATTCACACACTACCCCCACAACCCACCACATTCATAACTCTCAAAACCCATCCCAAAATCAAACAAGCTTAGAAACCCATATACACCCACAAATGCCTGATTGAGAGAGAGATTTGAAGGTCTAAATTATAGAGATCTGGATTACGTAGGAGGTCAACAGTATGGCATGGTAGACAACGCGGCAAGGTTGGCAATATGGCTCAGAGAGAGAGAGAGAGAGAGAGAGAGAGAGAGAGAGAGAGAGAGAGAGAGAGAGAGAGAGAGTAAAAAGTAAAATAAAATAAGAGGAAATATTTTTAGCATTTATACCATACCTTTCCTAAGAGCATTGGCATTAGCCATCAAGTGTGCCAAATGCTAAATTTTTAGCATTTGGCACACCAAACACCAAAATCCTTACTTTATGAGATGTGCCAAATGCCAAAAGAAATGGCATGGAGGTACAGTGATATTTTATAAATGGCATGGTTTGGTCAAAATGCTATAAATTTTTTAATGGTTTTTTCTCTCTCCTTGTGTCACATCTCCTTTATGAGACATCTTTCTTCTCTTCCTCACACCACTGTTCTCTTTCAAAAAAAGCTTATTTGTACTTTTTTCCGTTTTTATTTAGAGGAGTGTTTTTAAGATGATTTTAATGTGTTTAAAATTTTAAAATAGAACATGTGATGTAAAGCGTATTGTATGGCAAAATAAATAAATAAATAAAAAGTAGGTTTTAGCATGTCAAAATAGCATTTAGCATAGCACAGCTAATGCTAGTGCTCTTAGTAGAATGGTACTATAGATCCATGCTAAATTTTTTGATATTTGGCAAATCTAATGTAGAAGGTTTTTTTTTTTTTTTTTTTTGGTGTGTTTGGTGTACTAAATGCTAAAAATTTAGCATTTAGTACATATGATGCTAATGCTCTTAAAAAAAAAAAAAAAAACAAACAAACAAACTCACACAAAAGAGTCAGAATGAGGTTCTAACATAAAGTTATACCACAAATTCTACTAAGAAGTCATCGTAACTTTTAAGGAAGGGACTTGACCCATGTTTTTGTCGTATATAAAAAAATTAATAAAAAAAAAAAAAAAAAAAAAAAAAAAACTAGAACATTAACTCTTTGTCCTTTCAAAATAGAATAACGTCAAGGATACAATAATATGTCACAATAATTTCATAACATTTCTAAATTAGCATGCCAACTCATCCATTAGTCTATTACAATCTCCATTTTAAATTTTTTGGTATGCTTATTTGAAAATATTATGAAGTTATTATGAATTTTTGCCGCGTTCATACTTCATAGCATTACTCTTCAAAATAATAGAACAAACAAATAAAAATACTCAAAAATAAAATAAAATAATGTATAAATTCTTGAATTTTACAATCAATTTTTCGCTAGTCTAATACTTTGATCAAAGAATGAAAGACAAACTGATTGTTGTGAGATATATATTAACCTTCTTCTTTTCTTTTCTTTTTTTTTTTAGTAAACAATAATACTTATTAGAACATACATGAAAATAGTAATATTAATGTTTTAAACTAAATTTATAATACATTACATAATCAGAGTACAACTACAAAGGGCCTAACCTTTGTAGTCATAGACTGGGGTTATAAACAGCAGACACTAAACACACATAATCAATGTGGGATAAACATCTTTATTTTATTTTTTTTATATTAACCTTGTGTGCACATATTGTAGTATATAAAATGCGAAATAATATTGTGGGGACCGGCCCAGAATAACAAGTTAGCTGGGCCTTGGGCCCATCCGAGGACAATCCTTTCCGAGGAGACGTCGCAGCCCGTAATCCCTGCCCAAGCCAACTGGGCAAAGAAAACACGTCCGAGGAGTAATTCCTCCTCGGACACCCCGAAGTCCATAATCAATGATGCATTCCAGTTACTGTAGCCCTCACTCCAAACGCATAAAAAGATAGAAGGCTCAAAATATCCCAGCAAAGGCTGTCACCACCACATTAAATGCACCACAACTACTCTCTTGGCCACATTAATGAGGAGAAGACCCCTGAACAGTGTTACCTTGGTCACTGCAACTCACAGAGAACTGGTAAGGGCGTCTGATGGGACATGTGCTCAAGTGGGGGTTTGGATGATCAACAAGTGTAGGGCCCAGATGATAAGAGAGGGCCTATATCATATGTAAGAGTCCCCCAGAAAGGGGGACGAAAAAGAAAGGGAGGAGAGAGGAGAGAAAAGGAAGAAATCATTGTATGAGAGCATATCCATGAATAGAACTTCCACTTTCAGATACATTTTCTTGATTTACGTTTCTACATCCACTTAGAACATGCAACGAACCATTTGAGCCAACTGGAACCAAGTTCTTCAGCCCATACTCTACAAACTTCATTGTGTGGGACTTCTTGGGCCAGGGCCTAATCGTCCAGGACCGGGTTAACAAAAATCGTGTCCCTACAATTGGCGTCGTCTGTGGGAAGAGCTAGGGTATCAGCTAGCACAATGGTCGAGCATGGCAGAACCAGGTCCACACCAGGAGAATCCTCACTAGGCTAACTCCCAACAGAAACAACCCATTGAGCCCCAGAGGCAAAATAACCTTGCCAACCCAAGCGGCAGAGGGACTCGTGAGGGAAGTGTGCATACTATCCAAACGAGCCAGAGTCACACTCGGATAGGTAGTCACATATCCCAGAGGCGAAAAAGTCATCAGGCCATGCAGCAAGAGATAGACGACCTGAAAAGGAAGTTACGACGTGTGTAGCGAAAATGATCCCCCTCTAACTCAGATGAGTCCTCTAATGGGGAGGACGCTAGTTACCAACGAAGGTCAAAGACCCCCCTAAGTGAAACCTTTTCCTACGAAAGGGAATCACGCCCTGTACGGAAATATGAGAGCCCATCCAGCAAGGGTTCGGGAGACGATGCTATGAAGAGGGCGCTAGACCAGGTTTCAAGGTCACCCTTCACGTATAGAATCGAAGGGGCTAAGCTGCCTCGACGCTTCAACCAACCAGCGTTCGCCATCTATAACGGCCGAGCAGACCCGGTAGAGCACGTGAGCCAATTTAACCAAAAAATGGCTATCTACTCGCAAAATGAAGCCCTGATGTGCAAAGTCTTCCCATCCAGCTTGGGATCAATGGCAATGAGGTGGTTCAACAGCCTGAAGACAAATTTCATAGGCTCATACAAGCAGCTTATTCAGGCTTTCTGCTCCCGCTTTATTACAAACACCAGAGTCCCTCGACCCCTCAGTTCGCTATTGTCCTTATCCATGCACGAGGGAGAGACCCTGAAAGCATATTCGGATAGATATTGGGAGGTGTATAACGAGTTAGATGACAACCATGATGACGTTGCTATCAGCACATTCAAAAGCAGTCTCCCTACCGAGCATGGCTTGAGGAAATCCCTTACTGGTAAACCAGTTGCCAACGTTCATCAGTTGATGGATAGGATCGACAAGTACAAAAGGGGTGGAGGAAGATCAGCTGCAAGGAAGGGGAAAGGAGAAGGTCATTCCCCCCAAAGCAAATGATTTTAGGTCGGAACGATATAACCATAACCAGCCGAGGAGAGATTTCTCGCAACAGGCCGGACAGAGTAGCACGCAAACGGTGAATGTCATGTTCAGGGAGCCAGTAAAACAGGTGCTGGAGAAAGTAAGGAACGAGCCCTATTTCAGATGGCCGGGAAAGATGGCTGGAGACCCTTCCAAACGTAACCAGAACCTGTACTGCCACTATCATCAGGACCATGGGCATACCACTAAGGATTGCAAGAATCTGTGGAATCACCTAGATCAATTGGTCCGAGAAGGGAAGTTACGTCATCTTTTGCACCCCTCGAGCGGCCATCCCGGTCAAGCAATGCAAGAGCCTCGAAAGGATGTGTCATTAAGACCCCCCACCGGAACGATACATGTCATCCTTGCCGCACCAGGAAGAACTGGGCCACCCCTCCCAAGGGTACTGGCTGTTGATCGGCTCCCCTCCGAGGACAGGCAAAGGGAACCCAAAAGGTCGAAAAAGGAAAGCTCTTTGATATTGGGATTCTCAGATGAGGATAAGAAAGGAACTATTCAACCTCATGACGACGCCTTAGTGGTTACGTTAAGAATTGGAGGCTTCGATGTGAAAAGGGTGTTAGTAGACCCAGGAAGTGCGGTAGAGATAATGTACCCTGATCTATACAAGGGGCTGAACTTGAAGCCGGAGGATTTGACAGCTTATGACTCCCCCCTTATCAGCTTCGAAGGGAAGACTATTATGCCAAAGGGGCAGATCAGACTACCCATACAGACTGGATTGGAGGTGGTGGAGGTAAATTTTATCGTGGTCGACGCTTACTCACCCTACACCGCGATAGTTGCCAGGCCATGGATCCACGCCCTAGAAGCCGTATCCTCCACACTCCACCAAAAAGTAAAATACCCATCCAGAGGACAAGTAGAAGAGATTCGTGGAGATCAGGCCACGGCCAGACAGTGTATGGTGGCCGCCATCTTACATCGGTCCCGTGCCGAGTTCTCGGCCCCTGAGAACTTATAGCAGCCAGCTGCCTCGGCAGGGCAAGGCGATGGGCTAACCGAGGAGATAAGGTGTGAAAGTTTAGATAAATTCACTGTCAATGACGATCCGGAGAAGTTTTTCCAGGTCGGCTCTGAGCTACCCCCTCAAGAAAAAGAGGAACTGGTTAGATTTCTCAGAGGAAATGTCAATGTGTTTGCATGGGACGCCTACAACGCCCCGGGAGTTGATCCTAGCCTTATTTGTCACCACCTGAACGTTAACCCCTCTTCCACTCCGAAGAAGCAGCCATCCCGACGCCCCTCAAAGGAACATGCTAGTGCCGTAAGAGACGAAGTGGCAAAACTGAAAAAAACAGGGACTATTAAAGAGGTCTTTTACCCCGAATGGTTGGCAAACACAGTGGTGGCAAGGAAGAAAACGGGGAAGTGAAGAGTCTGCGTGGACTTCACGAACCTAAACAAGGCGTGCCCAAAAGACCCATTTCCCTTACCACGAATAGACCGATTGGTGGATGCAACCGTGGGTCACCCTCGAATGAGTTTCCTGGACGCCTTCCAGGGCTATCATCAGATACCCCTTACATTAAAAGATCAGGAGAAGACGGCTTTCATGACGCCCATCGGAAACTATCACTATAAGGTGATGCCGTTTGGACTAAAGAACGCAGGGTCAACCTACCAAAGGATGATGACCAAGATGTTCGAGCCACAGTTGGGCAAAATCATTGAGGTTTACATAGACGATATGGTCGTAAAGAGTAAAGTAGTATCCGAGCACGTGAAAGACCTTGAAATAATCTTTGTTGCCTTAAGGGAGCACAAGTTGCAGCTCAATGCTTCCAAATGTTCATTCGGGGTCGGGTTTGGGAAATTCTTGGGGTATATGGTAACCCACAGGGGAATAGAAGTAAGTCCCGATCAAATCAAAGCAATTAACAGCCTACATGCTCCTCGGAATCCGAAAGAAGTGCAAAAGCTCACAGGCATGATCACAGCATTAAACAGGTTCATATCACGATTAGCGGATCGATGTCGACCTTTCTACCTCCTGATAAATAAGTGGAAAAGGTTTGAATGGTCGGAGGATTGTGTTCGGGCCTTCCAGCAACTTAAGGAATACCTATCACGACCACCCATCATGTCCAGCCCTGAGGCAGACGAGGTACTGTTTGCATACGTCGCTGTAGCTCCCCATGCTGTAAGCCTGGTACTGATACGGGATGATAATGGGGTGCAGCGACCGGTTTACTATGTGAGCAAATCATTACATAAGGCCGAGGTGCGATACCTACCTTTGGAAAAGGCAATTCTGGCGATAGTACATGCCACCCGGAAGCTCCCTCATTACTTTTAGGCGCATACGGTCATCGTTCTAACTCAGCTTCCCCTTCGAGCGGTGCTTCAAAGCGTCGACTACACAAGAAGGATCGCCATGTGGAGTGCGCTTTTGGGGGCCTTTGATATTAAATATATGCCCAGATCCTCCATCAAAGGTCAGATCCTCGCAGACTTGGTCGTGGAGTTTGCTGAACCCTCTATTGAAACAATAACCGAGAAGAAAGACATGGATGGAAAATCGGTTGGTACAATTTCAGCAGGGGGAACCTTGCATTGGAAGGTCTACGTGGATGGCGCGGCCAACCAGAGAGGATCTGGAGTTGGGATAGTTTTAATATCGCCGGACGGTGCTACCATTAAAAAATCACTGAGACTCGGGTTCTCGGCCACGAATAATGAAGCCGAGTACGAAGCCTTACTTCAAGGGATGACGATGGTTCAAAGATTGGGTGGAAGGGCAATAGAAGCATTCTCGGACTCCAGATTGGTCGTCGGCCAAGTGATGGGTGAGCTGGAAGCTAGAGATGCTAGGATGTAAGAGTATCTAGGACAAGTCAAACGCCTACAGACGAGCTTTAAATCCTTCAATCTGACGCACATCTCCAGGAGTGTAAACACCCATGCAGACTCGCTGGCCACTCTCGCCACGTCCTCGGCGCATATTCTGCCGCGAATGATCCTTATTGAATATCTAGTCCAAACAAGTCCCATTAGAAGAAACCAGGTTCAGGTCCATCAGATCAGAAAGAGTCCCAGCTGGATGGACCCCATAAAAAACTTCCTCCAAAACGACATCCTACCAGAGGGAAAATTGGAGGCCGAGAAGATACGGAGGAATGCTCCTCAGTTCTAGCTATCGGAAGACCATAAACTATATCGGCGCTTCTACTCTGGGCCATACCGACTCTGCATACATCCAGAAGAATCTGAGTCTCTACTTGAAGAGTTACACGAGGGGATTTGTGGAAGTCACACCGGAGGAAGGTCGCTGGCACATAAGGCGCTCACCCAAGGATACTGGTGGCCGAACATGCAAAGAGAGGCCCAAGAATACGTTAAGAAATGTGATCAATGCCAGAGATTCGCCCCAAATATCCACCAACCCAGAGGGATCCTCAACCCCCTCTCTGGCCCCTACCGTTCGCACAATGGGGACTTAATATTGTCGGTCCCTTCCTCAAAGCTGCGGGGAACAAGCGATACATAATAGTCGGAACCGATTACTTCACCAAATGGGTGGAGGCTAAACCTTTGGCCAACATTAGAGACGTGGATGCCCAGAAATTTATCTGGAAGAACATTATCACCCGCTTCGGAACTCCACACACACTCATTTCGGACAACGGTCTCCAATTCGACAATAAGAACTTTAGGGAGTATTGCCGTGAGTTTGGAATCATTAACTGATACTCCACTCCCGCCTACCCCCAAGGAAATGGGCAGGTCGAGGCCGTGAACAAGGTCATAGTGAACGGACTGAAGAAAAGACTGGATGAGGCAAAGGGGAGATGGGTAGAAGAGCTCCCACACGTCTTATGGACCTATCGGACAACGTCGTGACTGTCAACCGTAACGACAAGCTATTGGGAAGGAATCTAGACCTAGCCGAGGAAAGAAGGGAAAAAGCAACGATCCATATGGCCTATTATCATCAGAAGCTAAGACAAGGATATGATGCCCATGTTAAACTGCGGCCTTTAGGTCCGGGTGATCTCGTAATGAGAAAGATTCTCAACAGTGCAAAAAACCCCTCTTGGGGCAAGCTGGGGCCCAATTGGGAAGGACCGTATCGCATCACATCCGTGGCCGAGATAGGCGCTTATTATCTGGAAGATTTGGATGAAAAAACTGTACCTCGACCATGGAATGTAAATAACCTAAGAAAATACTATTATTAATGAAAATGGCTTTGCCCATGTTTTGTTTCGTGATTATCCTGTGCCCACTGGTCTATTTACAACTATTCACAGTTTTAAATAGAACCTAAGTCCTGCATGGTTCCTCGGACCATAGACTTAGGGGAAATTATTACTTAGGACAATTTATCCAAGTTTTAAACAGAACCTAAGTCCTGCATGGCTCCTCGGACCACAGACTTAGGGGAAATTATTACTTATGACAATTTATCCAAGTTTTAAACAGAACCTAAGTCTTGCATGGCTTTTCGGACCACAGACTTAGGGGAACAGAACCTAAGTCCTGCATGGCTCCTCGGACCACAAACTTAGGGGAAATTATTACTTATGGCAATTTATCCAAGTTTTAAACAGAACCTAAGTCCTACATGGCTCCTCGGACCACAGACTTAGGGGAAATTATTACTTATGACAATTTATCCAAGTTTTAAACAGAACCTAAGTCCTACATGGCTCATCGGACCACAGACTTAGGGGAAATTATTGCTTATGGCAATTTATCCAAGTTTTAAACAGAACCTAAGTCCTGCATGGCTCCTCGGACCACAGACTTAGGGGAAATTATTACTTATGGCAATTTATCCAAGTTTTAAACAGAACCTAAGTCCTGCATGGCTCCTCGGACCACAGACTTAAGGGAAATTATTACTTATGGCAATTTATCCAAGTTTTAAACAGAACCTAAGTCCTGCATGGCTCCTCGGACCACAGACTTAGGGGAAATTATTACTTATGGCAATTTATCTAAGTTTTAAACAGAACCTAAGTCCTGCATGGCTCATCGGACCACAGACTTAGGGGAAATTATTGCTTATGGCAATTTATCTAAGTTTTAAACAGAACCTAAGTCCTGCATGGCTCCTCGGACCACAGACTTAGGGGAAATTATTACTTATGGCAATTTATCCAAGTTTTAAACAGAATCTAAGTCCTGCACGGCTCCTCGAACCACAGGCTTAGGGGAAATTATTACTTATGGCAACTATTCATAGTTTTAAACAGACCCTAAGTCCTGTATGGCTCCTCGGACCACAGGCTTAGGAGAAATTATTGCTTATGATAATTTGAGAAATTATTTCAAGATATGCGCACAGTTTAGCATCATCGCCACCCTCATTCAAATTCGCTGCACGACATCCTCTTTATCTCGATCGTTTATATTTATTTATGTCATTGCAAACGTTAAATAAAGGGATGGTACTAGCATACATCCATAGAAAACAAAGAGAACATTCTATATTAATATTTCGAGGTCAATACAAAGAGAGGTCCTTACAAAATAACACAAAAATAGGACGACTCTCATTCAAAAAAAAAGGGAAGTACAAAAATTAAAAGCCTAAAAGTTAAGCCTTAGCAGGAGGATCTTTCTTCTGCTCTGGCTAAGGAGGAGGAGCCTCGGAGATAGAGTCCATGGCAGGATCCTTCGCTTGATCAAGCACAGGGACGGCATCAGACACCACCAAATCCTGCTCAGAAGCCGCTTGGACGCCATCAGGATTCTCTCGGATCTCCTGAGGATAGAAGACGTTCTCGGGCAGTCTCAGCGCCGAATCTGCAGGAATTCCTGCAGCATCAAGAGCGTGAGCCCATGAGATGCTGCAGTAATCCCTGCACATCTCAGGGATCTCCTCGGATAGCCTGGCCTCCGTTTCTTGGACCCCGAGCTGGCGAGAAACTTTCTTTTCAGCCTCTGCAGCCTCTCGGATCAGCTGGGCCTCTTCTTTAACCCGCCTCGTCTCATCCTCAGCTTTCTGCAGAGCGGCCTTAAGTTCCAGTACATGCTGCTTCTTAGAAGCAAGACTGGTTTCAGTTACGAACAGTTTCTGGCGCTGATCCTCTGCTTGGGTTTCAGCACTCTTCAGGCCGGCCTTCGCACTCTTGCACTGTTTCACCGACTCTTTGAACTTCTCCGTCAGTTCAAAGATTTCTTTCTTGAGGGACCCCACTGTCCTCTCCACCTCAGCCCGAGATTGAACCTCAGCTTCAGCCAAGCTACGGTTGCTACGGCAAAACTCCTCGGCCACAAACACCTGCTCGGTGATCTGCCAACAAAACAAAACCAGAATTAGAATAGAATGAAACAATGTTGATGGCTTAATAAAAGGATGCAAGAAGGGCTTACCATCACAAGGTCCCTCTTAAGGGACAGAAAAAGCTCGGGCTGGGAGAACCGCCTGTAGGCCTCCATATCCCGAGGAAGAAGCACTGGTTGCTCCAGGGCCTCAGCTATATAACCTGCTCTGCCCCTGTTGTACCCTCGAACTGAGGCAGTGTAGGGAATAGCGACCCCGTCCAGCTCCATCTTCGGACTCCATGCGCGGGGAGTAACGCGCACCTCAGCCCGGTTCTCCTCATCCCGGCTCTCCGTAGAGTTAGCCCTTTTACTCCTCTATCCCCGAGTGGCTTTCTGCTGCTTGGCCGGGCGGGGGGCGACTTCACCCTCCTCAGGAACGTCAACCGACCTCTTCTTTTTTAGGTCAAGGTTAACCTTGAGGCCAGGGTCAGAAGGAACCTGAGGGGCGATGGGAGGAGGGTCCTTAGGTTTGCACCTTAGCAAGCGCCTTTGAGGATTGACCCTTTCCTCGGCTGGACATCAGTTCTCTCAAAGATTTTCCCTTGCCAGCCATACCGCCTACTTCCTCGTCTGAAGAATTTTCCGAGCAAGTTATAATGATTGGACCGCCAGCCACGGAGTTGCGATCCTGCTCTCCTTCAGGGTCCGAGAGCTCAACTACGGGGGCTTTGTCAACCTCCTCCTCAAAATAGAACTCGTCTATTTCCTCCTCAAGAGAAAGACGAGATGATTCGGCCTCTTCCTCAACTGGCACGACGACTTCAAGGTCTTCTAGAGGCAGTTGTGCGACCGGTGGAGGATCCCGAACCCCAGGTAGCACGACTGGCTTAAGATCTACTTGGGCCAAACACCCAGGCTGGGACACGTCAATCCTAGCTAACCGGGGGCTACCAGCTCTAATGGCGTGGCCAATGGGTTGGAAAGCACAGGTTAGTGGTTGATAGCCCAAAACCAAATGACACGCACGCAGCTGCCCGTCCGTGTGGACATAGATTTCTGACCTTAAAAGATAATTCAGGGCCGGAACGTTCACGTGGCTCAGCCTGGGAGCAACCAAAGCTTTATCTGCAATACAGCCAAGAAGAAAATCAGAATTAAACTGATAGATTTATGACAAATGGAAAAGAGAGCAAGTCCGAGGAGCCAAGCCCCTTCCCTAAAGGATTGGGCCTAAAGGCGCCGCACCTGGGGTTCCTGCCTGAGTTGGACAATGAAGAACATCGCTCCATTCTCCTGAGGCAATGAGGAAGTCATCCTTCATAGTCTTATTGGATATGGGGAGACAGGAGATTACCCTAACCACCTCGGATCGAGATTTAAGGTAATACCCTCCATTCTCGACGTAGTGGCACTCATACATGCGTACCACGTCATGCCAGGTTAGACCCAGACCCATTCGCTCGTTCAAGACATCTATGCAGCCTAATACCTTGAACATGTTTGAAGCGCACTGGTGTGGCGTCAACCTATGGTGGAACAAGTAGTCCCGAGTAATCCTACGCATGGGGAGCGTCATTCCCCCTTGGATAAAGGCAATCATGGGAATGACCACTTCACCCACGCCTCTATCTAACAGTACTCCTTCTGGGGGACAGTACCGCAGAACCACCCCCGGCAGGATATGGTATTTTGCCCTAAAAGCCTCCATAGCGGCCGGAGTGTCTACTAGTTTTTTGAATCTACCCATCTAATCTGAACTGGAGGAATGGAAATAAAGATCGAGGAGAAAAATAAAATCCGAGGAGAAAATCGAAGCGACGAAGCGAACGGAACTTACTGATATCTTCACAAATGGCCGGTGAGGTGGTTGAAGATCTCTTCCAGGAAGGGCGCTTCATAGAAACGGTTATGAAGATTTGAAGAACGGAGGTGCTCAAGGATTTCAGGACGCTAGAGTTCTCTGGAGCTCTCTATTCTGATGTGCGAATAAAAAAGAAGAAAGGGTCCTCTCAGGCGCTTTATATAGCAGGAGGGAGAGAGAAAAATCCCTCCCGCTCACGAATTCAAGGAGCAATGTTGGCTGTCAGATCCACATCTCGCCGTTGGATGAAGGAGACATAAAGCTGTTTGGAGTAAATGGCCGCGCCTCGTAAATTATGGCATGTCAAAAGTAACCGCCCACACGCGCAGATCAAGGTTTCATCTGTTCCATCCTTCATAAATGTCAAAACCCCGCTTTTCCTCTCGGAAGGAGATCAAAACCAGAGTTTTAAGGGGCTATTGTGGGGACCGGCCCAGAATAACAAGTTGGCTGGGCCCTGGGCCTGTCCGAGGACAATCCTTTCCGAGGAGACGTCGCGGCCCGTAATCCCTACCCAAGCCAACTGGGCAAAGAAAACACGTCCGAGGAGTAATTCCTCCTCGGACACCCCGAAGTCCATAATCAATGATGCATCCCAGTTACTGTAGCCCTCACTCCAAACGCATAAAAAGAAAGAAGCCTCAAAATATCCCAGCAAAGGCTATCACCACCACATTAAATGCACCACAACTACTCTCCTGGCCGCATTAATGAGGAAAAGACCCCTGAACAGTGTTACCTTGGTCACTGCAACTCACAGAGAACTGGTAAGGGCGTCTAATGGGACAGGTGCTCAAGTGGGGGTTTGGATGATCAACAAGTGTGGGTTTGGATGATCAACAAGTGTAGGGCCCAGATGATAAGAAAGGGCCTATATCATATGTAAGAGTCCCCCAGAAAGGGGGACGAAAACGAAAGGGAGGAGAGAGGAGAGAAAAGGAAGAAATCATTGTATGAGAGCATATCCATGAATAGAACTTCCACTTTCAGATACATTTTCTTGATTTACGTTTCTACATCCACTTAAAACATGCAACGAACCGTTTGAGCCAACTGGAACCAAGTTCTTCAGCCCATACTCTACAAACTTCATTGTGTGGGACTTCTTAGGCCGGGGTCTGATCGTCCAGGACCGAGTTAACAAAAATCGTGTCCCTACAAATATAAACATAACGATAACTAAATTTATAAAATTTTATCTAGAAAGACGAAATATTAGTAGGATTATGCATGGATTGCCTAAGACATTGTTTGTTTAACCCGAGTAATTTAAAAATATTTTTTATTTAAAAAAAAAAACACACAACAATATCTTATAACTATAAATATATATATTTTTTAAATGTTACTAAAAAAATTGGTATAAAAAAATTTAAAAAAAATGAATAATTAAAGCTCAGAGAAATTTTTAATCAAATTTCAATTTATATATATATTAATAGCAAAAGCTCAGAGAAATTTTAATTAGATTTTAATCAGATTCTCAACTTTACGTCATGTGTCTCATTTAATTTTTAATTTTTAATTTTGAGCCAAGTGAATTATTGAGTGTAAAAATCAAAGAGTCCTAATCCAATTAGATTCTGAAAGTTCACTTAGTGTATAAAACACTAGTGAATGTTTAGACCTCCAATTTCAAAATAACCAACACAAGCTTATATTCAAACAATATATGTGCGGAATGATAAGTACAAGCAATATCCAAATAAACAAACTACTCTAAACCATAATTAATCACAATACAGCAACAATTAAAGGTAAAAAGTAAGGGTTAGAGAGATGTAAACACAAAGATAACAACAGCACGTGTTATCGAAGAGGAAACCGAAGAACTTATTGAAAAACCTCTTCGCCGCTCTCCAAGCGGTAAAATGATCTACTAAAGAATAAAGTTAGAATACATGAATAGCAATAAACCCTCCAAGCCTAATCTACCCAATGTACTTAATCCCTCCAAGTTTTTTGCTCCAACAAGGTGTTAAGGTCTGAAAAGGATCATAGTGAAATAAGCCCAAAAAGAATAAGTCAAGCCCAAAAGGAAAATTCAAGCTAAGCCCAAAATAGTAGATACAAGAGACCCATGAGGGAATAAAAGAAAGGCCCAGAGGATCCTGAAGCCCAGAAAAAGAAGCATCCAAAAAAAAGAGGACCACGGCAAAGGATAAGAAGCAAGGATCCTCAGAAACCATCAATAGACGCGGATCCCTTCAGGCACAAAGAAAAAGGAAGACTGGGACAGATCGATAGAAAAAGAAAGAAGAAGAAAACAAGAAACAAAAGCAAAAAGAACGCGAGCGACCTCTCATGGCACAGACAGAAAAGGCCTCGGGGAACTAAGGCAGGGAAGAAGAATGATAACAAACGACTTTCAAAATAGCAGAACAGGATTCCGCCCAGATAGGAAAGAAAAGGGAAAAGTGGAAGACGCCAGAAATGGGGATGCTGAGAAGGGCATACCTCAGCACGTCCCAAAGAAGATGGCCAACCAGGAACTTTCAAAAGAATCAGAGCTGAAAGAAGGAAAGAATGAGAAAAAACGGAAAAGGGACTTATCGAGACGATGGGAACAGGACATGCTCTATTTGCAAAAGAGCAAAACAGGGGAACCAACGGTTCCCCGGGAAGACCAAAAAACTCCATTATAAAAGGAGGAGATGGGTTGTGAAGAAAGAGCAGCGAAAAAAGAGAGACACCAGAAAGAAAAAATTCTTTAGAAAGAACTATCAGAAAGTCTGTGGAGAAGAGAAAATACTAAGGGAAAAACAAATATTGCTTCCCAGTATCCTGTAAAAGCCACTATTGCACATACTCGGATTCAACGAGAATCAAACTTTGCAAGTTTTGAAGGCTAAAATAGCCATTCAAGACTGTAATTTTTGAGCTTGATTGAACCTTGTATCACGTCCTAGTGAGCTTTCTGTAATCCAATAGATAATATATTAATGAAACATGCTTCATATTTCCCAGGATCCCCTCAGCATTAATTTCTTATCGCTTTGCTAATCCTGTTTCTTTCCTTTTGAATTTACCTTGTTAATCTTTGGCACTCTTCGATATCCTCGCTTGTCATTTTTTTTATATTGTCAGGAGCATCCTTTGCATCCCACTTGATTCTTAAACAGCTCGTTAGCTGCGGTGAGTCAAGGCCCGGTTCACCAAATCCTCCTTTTCATTTAGGCCCGGGATCCTTGGGCCTGAGTGTCACGAAAAAGGCACTCTCACACAAGATTAAGCCTAACCCTGTCTTCTTTAACTTTCTAGATCCCGCAATAAGCTCATTGCATCAACCAAATGAATTGGTCATCTCTAAACTACTTCCCAAGCACTAAATAACCTCTCAAGGATATAGGTATGGTAAGATAAGGATTTGGCTAATGAACCTCTCAAGGATATGTCAATAAAAAGGGTAAGAGTAGAGGAATTTGAGAATCAAAGATATAAGATTGTGGATGAGTCAATCTTGTTGTTCTCTAGGGTTTCTCTCTCAAAATTCTCTCTGGAAAACCTCTACATTTCATGGGTATAAGGGTATTTATAATAGGGTACGTGAAGAATGTGAAAAGACATTTTTTTGCAAAACAGGGTGTTCTAATTAGCCAGACTGGCCTTTTTGTCCTGTAGTGCTTCAGTTGTCGTGACCCTTAAGTTTCCTACATGCTTCACACGTGTGGCATTTTGGTGAGTCAATAGTCGTGAGTCACTCGCGAGATCCAGTTGCCAGAATCCTCTGAAATGCACACACACTTGAATTCCTTACACTCTCTCACACACAATCCTTACTTGATTCCCACCTAAATACATGGTATCTAATTGCTGAAATACAAGCAAATATGGCTTGGAATAAAGCCAACACAAGGTTGAATAAATTCAACCTTACAATCTCCCCCTTTGGCTATTCCGTGACAAAACCCTAAAACAAACTCTAGACTTAAAATGTGAGTTGGGAACAGTTACCAAAACTCACTCACACCTGACTCTAGATTCTGTGAAGCTCTTGAACCATACGAACAAGTTTTCCTAAGAACAATAACACAAGAAGTTCATTGTAAGTAGAAATCTTGAAATGCATATGGAGCAAGCACAATGAGATGAAGTAATAATGTTTATAACAATAAAGCATGGCTTGACCAAACAAGAACAATCACTATAAATAGTGACCATAATGATCATTCACATAATGAATGAACATCCGAACATGCAAGCTAATAAGATCAATGCAAAGTATCATTTGCATGTCCAACACTCAACTGATGCAAGAACACTAAAGTTATTGCATCAAGGATACAAGATCCAACAAGGGCATAAGAGTACTAAAGATAATGCAAACATAATCTAAAAGTACTAAAAAGCTACAAAGCAAAGGTACATAAGGAATAGTTTAAATAGCTAAAACATCCAAGCATCCATAACACATAATATCCAAGTATTTTAAAACGAAAGTATAAAAGTCATAGAGTACTTAAAAACCAAAGTACTAAAATAAGTGCTATGAAAACTCATAAAAGCTATAAAGAAACACTATAAGATGGCTATAAAAACTTTAAACTTTAAACTGTTCTCCCCCTCAAGATAGGGTCCCCTCAAGAGTTACTCCATACTACTCCCTCTTTTTTACTGCAATGGCTAAAAGGCTAATGCTGGTTCGTGAAGCCATCAAACTTAACTGTGAGCAAGTTGATTTGGTCCTAAATGGTTGTAAGTCTGTTGGAGTGCTCAATTTGGACATCCTTTAAGCCATCAATCCTCTCAAGAATGATTTGAAAAGCATCTGGAGGTACTGATGAAAACGATGAAACTCCGCTCCTTCCATGACCACCACCTCTTCTTGAAGAAGGTGGTTGTCCTTTCGCTTCAGTCTCGATGTCCACAGGATGTTCCTGCTCAGGATCATCCACTTCCTCATCACCCGAAAGACGATCTTTACTCCTTATGATTGTTTAAGAGTTGATGGTAGAAGGTACATTCATGAGGCTTATGTCCTGTGGAGTCTTCACACCTTTTTCATGGAGGATCCTCGTGATTAGACTAGGGAGAACAAGCTTTGGCCTTGAGGTTGTCCTTGTTTCTTTAGCAATGATGGAGAATACATGAGCACTGATGTCAATGTAGGTTTTCTCTCGAAGCTCCATGAGGAAGATGGCTCTAGCATTGTTGATTGTGGTCATCTTCCTTACCGGATAGAGGTTGATCAACATGATGTATGTAAGGCATCTCAAATCTGGAGTGAAAGTGGTTGTGTTAAGGCATTTCCCTTCCCTAGCACCACCAATACGGGATTGAACCGTCTCTATAGAGAGCATCCAGTCCTTAAAGGGAGTGAAGTCTTCATGATCTAAGTCTCCATGTCCAAGAACACTATCAATGTCCCCCCCACTTCAAGAGTGAATTCATTGCCTCTAACCCAACAATCGATGTAATCGTTTCTGAGTATGGCATTGGCATAGAATTTCCTAATCAGTGGTTCACAACCTCTTTCTTCAAAACAGCTTGGGATGAAGTAGTCCTTGAGTTTGACAAGATCCACAAATCGCTCATGAATAATTGGAGCCTTCTCAAAGTGCTGGATGTATCGCTCAAAGTGTTGGGTGGAGCAAAACTGAGTCTCATCCACGTGTTTCCTCTTGTCACCATGTTAAGCAGTGGTTTTTCCTCTAGCCATCTACAAAACAGAGTAGCAAATACTACAAAATAGAGCACAAAATCTGCTAATAAACTTGATTAGTAACAAGTTAGTACCCAAAACATAAACTTTGAATTAAAACCCTAAAAACTGGAATTTAAAGAGTAATTCAAAAAGAAATGACATGTGAAGATATAAATCATCAAAACATGATAAAATCATGGCATTATTCACTCAACATGTCAAAGAATGTGTGTGTGTGCATCATATGCAAAAGTGTGCAAACTAGGGCAAAGTGTAAAAAAAAAAAATATATATATATATATATATATATATATAATCATTTGATGTATCAAAATCAAGGAAACATGATTATCCCTACAATCTTTGTACTCAATGGAATCCAAAAAGACACACAAAAACATCTAAGAGACATTTTATCATGAATATGGTATGCACACACAACACAAAGCATAGAACAATGCATAAGAACGAAGAAATACATGTTAAACATGTAGAATAAGCATTATACCAACAAAACCAACTAAACCCATATATCATACTCATCAAAACATCAACAAAACCATATTTCCATATCTCAACATTTACACAAAATCCAAGAAAACTAGGGATAGAAACTTGAAATACATTGAAAATAAGAGAAAATCCATACCTTTTCTTGAAGATTGACAAAAGATTGATGAAGAAAATGGAGTTTTTGTGAGTGACAATGGAGGTTTTGGGAGAGGGAAAGGCGAACAAGACAAGGTGTGTGCACGTGATGCGAGGGAAAACTAAAAAGTATTTAAAATCTATCTGAGATTTAACCCTATTTATGCAAAACACTCGATTTTTGCGACTTAACTGACACGTGAACAAGTCGCCAAAATGAGTCGCCAAAATCTCGTGAACAAAATTTTCAAAATTTTGTCTAAGTCTTTTTCGCGACTAGTAGATCCACTTGCGAGAGAGTCGCGAAACCTTCTGTGTAAGCTTGCGACTAAAGCTTCCACCCGTGACCAAGTTGTGAAAATGACCACTTGTGACCAAGTGTTTTTCGCGATTGGGGGACTCATTCGCTAGGGAGTCATGAGAGCTTTTGAGTAAGCTTGCGACTGGCATGACCCGCGACTGAGTTGCCAAAAACAGAGTTGTAAAAATTTTGGATTTTTTGGAATTTTTCAAAATAAAACACTTTCCAAAAACAACTAAAAATACTCAAAAATCTTTTTGTGTTTGATCAACATATGATTATATACAACACATTTAATCAAGTACAATCACACAAATGAATAAGGCATTCATTGAACATAGACATGTGTGGGTACCAAATGTGAGATAATCCTTAGTCTAATATGAAGTTTCAATGATCAATTCAACCATGACATACACAATTAGTACTAAGTAGAGTGACCAATCTCAATTATAGAAATATGCATATATATGACCTCCCACAAAACTTGATTACATAACATTGAAGCATATCTTTTGGCTTCTTACATAACATTTGATCATTTAAGAACAAAAAATCTCATTTTGAGATCAATGCCTGAATTTTTGATATTTCAATTTTGAGAGTAAGCCTTTGGCTTTTTGGGAACCATGCATTTTCATTACAAATCGCTTTCCCTTTTTCCTAGTCAAATACTAGTATGTGTGGCAATTTTTGCAGCTCATCTCTTTTTGAGATTTGACATTTGTTGAGCTATAAGCAAAAACATAAAGGAGTGGGAAGATATATAGGCATAAGTTTATGCATGTCTTAAGATCAACAAAACTATTGGCTAATCATTCATGAAAAGTTTGAAAATCTATTTACAACAATCAAATAGATGTCAAGATTTTTCCCACAATGATACAAGTGCATAGAGAACAAGCTAAGCTTGTAAATACACAAAGCCATTTGTATGGAGGTACAAGGCCAAACATGCGTGTGACAAAATACAATAATGTCAATCAAACTTTTTGGATTTTCTACTTTTTATGTGTTTTTTGATTTTTGACACAAAATAAGTAAAGATTGATCAAAAAGAACAAACATTCAAAACTTGTGAAAAAATAAACAAAAACTGTAAAAACATAAAGCAAACAACCAAACAAAGTCTCAACATATTGAAAGAATTGATGCATGGACATATTCTAATGCTTATGCATGAGTACCCTTCTTCACCCACATGATACGTGCGTTTGGGGTGATATCCTTATAGGATTAGGTACCTGAGTTGCAATTCTCAAACCTTAGGGTGAAGTTTTCCAAACAAGAAGTGATGGTGTCTATCATCTTCATCACATCACCAATACCGAGATCGACTTCTCAACCTTTTGATTGCTTTGTGGTTACCTTTCCCATTTCCTTGTCCTCTTGGCCTTTGAGGATTAGTCACTTTTAATTAAACTCTCTCTCCTCTTTGAATAATTAAAAAAAAAAAATCACTCTCTCCCTTCTATCTTCGTATCTACCCCTCGCACTCTCTCTTCTCTCTGCCTCCCATCATTCTATCTTTTCATTTTTGGAAATATTTTAGTGAATAAACAAGTTTTGATACAACAAATAATAATTTGAATAATTTGGAAAAACATAAAATAAAAAGAAGTTTAGAATGATCTCACAATGCTATAGAATCACGATGAGAAAGCGTTGTCCTTCAAGATTGTTCGTGCCACTTGGAGTAAAAATCAGTGTGATTGATTCTCTTGGCCAAACAATCCCCTAGGATTAGACTACAGTGTCAACCTTCGTAATAAGTGCACTTCCACTTATGGAGGTTTAAGAACAACCTTCTAATATTGCATTTCCTTGAAACAAATAAAACTATATAGAGTAAAAATACAAGTTATAGGAAAGGGTGTTGTGATGATAATATATAGACTATTCATGATAATAATAGTCTTATTATTATTATTATTATTTTATATATAAGATAGAAAATCTACTCTAGCTTAATCTAAGTGTATATGTGTGTTGATAGGCCAAAAACGAATTAACCCCTTGTGATAAATTAACCAATTAATTTAGCCAAGTGAATTAATTAAGTTAATTAACATGTAAACACGTGGTAACACAAACTAATCACCAATAACTAAAGTATGCAGCGGAAAATAAATAATACGGTGATTTGTTTACAAATGGGAAAAACCTAACAGCAAAAACCCCACCGGGTGATTTTAAGGTCACCACTCCCGAAATTCTACTATTATCATAACAAGTGGTTACAAGTAAAGGAATCCCAAGTACCTTACCAACCTACAGTTGAACCCTTTCCCCAATACCCAATTGGACTTGTTCTATAGTGACAGTTCCCCTTTCGATACATGGCTCCTAAGTACGTGACTAACCAATTGCGCGGATCCCAATACGTGACTTCAATCACTAACTAAGAAGGTTGTTGGCTGCAAAATTCTTCAGTTCATCCACACAATGAAGATCAAGAAGATGTTTGGTTACAAAACCCTACGGTGCACATACACAGCAACTTCTTTGAGTGAAAGAGATGAACTAGGGCAAGAACTTCGTCTCCAGTCACCATTTGCTTGAACAGAGTTTGCTCAATGCTTATGCAACTTGTGAACCGTTTGACGGCACTTAAAACAATCCTTTTATATGTCTAGGGTTAGGAGAAAAGAAGGTCCAAAGACACATTCACGGATCCCAAAAAATCATATCAAAATTCTAAAATTTTTAAATCTCGACAGATAGGAGGTGTCGAGAAGCTGTCGAGCAGGTGTCGAGCACACGGGCTAAACAGCTTCCTTAAACCTCGACATATGCTAGCTGTTGAGCTTTAGTAACTCTGCACTTTCAGCTTGTTTTCTTGGACAGACTTGAAGGCTTCAACACTTGATCTCGAAACATGATTTCTTGAAGTATTTAAACACATCCTAAATCTACCCAATTATAAGTAAAGTGCGTTTTGTCAAAGGATAAGTCAATTACATAAAATCATGACATATGTTCTTAATATGTGAAACACATATGTCCTAACAATCTCCCTCTTTGGCAATCCGTGACAAAATCACAACAAACAAATTAACATATGAGAGAAGTCATAAATCACTCAACTCATATTCACTTGTTGAATACAATAAAATCTATCCTAACACAAACTCTTGAAAAATTTTGCAAGAGGAGAGTTTATGGCAAGTAGACTTTGACAACCTGTATTTCTGAAACACTTTAAACAAAACTCATCAAGGCATCTTTGTGTGAAACTGAAATAATAGATTGCATACACGTATAAGAAACATGTGCATAAAAAGAGAAAAGAAACAACACATGTAAGGGGTAGATGAAAGAAACATACATCCACATATAAAGAGAATAAGTACAATGTATGTGTAAAAATGGTCACAAGACCTAATGTACAAGAACAATGTATCTATAAAAAAAAGAAAAGAAAAGATACATAATATCCTTACTACATCCCTCAAAACATATCAACACTCTCCCTAACAAAATGGTCCTATACTAACTCTCCCCCTAAGAATGACTGCTCTCATATTCAAAACTACTCCCCCTTTTTTGTCACGAGTGATAAAGAGTAAGAGTGTCAAGTAGACATTTCATCGGTAGAGCTAGCATCTCCATCATCATCAACCTCAGAAGCATCATCATCATCACCATCATCATCATCAGAATCAGAATCAACAGAAGGTGGTGAAAAAGTAGCCTCGGGAGCAAATCCGCCCATGGTCGCCTGCCGTCGAGCAATACGGCCAACACAGACGTTCATCTGATACATCTCTGTAGAGAGTGTATCTAGACGAGCATCCATACGCTGAAGCTGCACTATGATGTCTCCTAGAGTCACATTGCCCGAAGAAGAGGAGGGAGCTGATGTGGATGGAGCTAAACGGGATAGAGCTGAACGGGAGGGAGGAGCTATTGAATCCAACTGCCTCGACTGAAACTGTGCCTCGCTAAGTTTAACGGTAGCATAGTCTATGGCACACATGATAGAAAAATGGTCGGAAGAGAGAAAAGGAATAGAAAAATGGCGTAAGATTCTCGTGATAGCGGAAGAAAAGATGAGCTTATCACAGGACGCCGAATCTAGATGAACATTTATAAAAGAAAGAATGAAATGAGAAGGGAAGTCTATAGTAAAATGCTCAAGAAGAGACAACAAAAACCGAGCACGAGGCTCTGTAATGGAGTTGTAGTGAGAAAGTGGATGGAGTACAAAAGTCATCACCATGTTTATGAATCTAGGACCTTTAGCAAAAACCCTACATGGTGTGAACTGGCGATTACCCCAATCAGAAGGGCGGTTGCAGAAAGCAGCCATGAGCTCATCCTTGGACATAGTCCGCAGACGCTCACAACTGGGATAGTCAAGAAACTCTATCCTAGGAACCCGAAGCACATCCGTAACAAGTTGTGGTGTGACAGGAATGCACGTACCTCAAACGCAAGTGAAGAAAAGAGGTATTGAACGATCAATCCCGTGCATGTTGGAGTAAAACTCCTGGATAAGCACGAGAGGACAAGTGACCGGGACGTCACACAGTGACTCCCATTCCCGACTGTGAATGACAGTGGGAAGGTCAGTGTCGGTGAAGTTCGCCAAAATGACTTGACGTTTTAAATGAACACCTCGTCTAGAAAAGTTCTCCAAGAATGCCTTGTGGGCATCATCATCACGGAACCGAAGAGAGAGAGGAGTCAAATCAGAAGATGAAGAAGCTCCGGAATGAAGAGGGTTCCGAGTCGGAGTAGATTTACGTATAGGTGCCATAGACACGACTAACGTAAACAGAAAGAGAGGGAGAGAAAGAAAGACAATCAAAAAATTTTCAAGCAATCCAAATATAACAAGTATATTGAAAAGAGAGTACGTATGCATGAGAAATACATGAACATGTGATATGCAAAAGAAATTGCATCATAGGCTCAGCCCAATCCAAACCTATCAGCACACAAACAGTTTGCACACATCTAAATGCATGACAATATTATTATAATGCTAATGTGATGCAATGCATGAGATTTTAAACTCATTTAAGTGAAAACCTATCCCAAAATTTGAACAATAACTCATCAATTTTGAAAAATCCCAAAATTTTTCAAAAACCTCAAAACCTAGGTTTCAAAACATGAAATGCATGAAGAATGAGAGATAATAAGCTTACTAAGTGAAGAAAATCTTGAAAAAGTTTGAAGAAACCTTAAGGATCAAGATTGGAGTGAGATGAGGTAGTTTGGGAGAGAAAAGAAAGAGCTATTGAGAGAGAGATTGAAAGAAATGAGGGTCGGATCGCACGAGGAAGTATAAATAAACCCTCAGTAAATCTCGACAGATGAGGTGTCAAGAGGTGTTGAGCCATCTGTCGAGGAAGGTGTCGAGAAATTGGTATTCGACAGATATAGGTATCGAGGAGGTGTCGAGGAACAACCATCAGATACAAGAACAGAAGCTCGATCGATCCACCAGCTGTCAAGAAGCTATCAAGGAGGTAGGAGCTATCTCGATCGATCCATCAAGTGTCAAGAAGCTGACGAGATTGCGATAAGAAAAAGCTTAAGAAGCTTGATAGATAGCAAGGTATCGAGGAGGTGTCGAGAAGGAGTCAAGCTAGCTTTTAAAATCAGTTTTTCGAGAAGTGAAAAACATAGACATGAATGCAATCCAACATGTAACTCAACCAATGATCCATCAACATATTAAGCTCTCAAAATCATCTCTCAACAATAATTTTAAGCAAATGGATCCTCAAAACCACACACATACACACTAAACAAGTCTAACCAATTTTATATTTCAAAAACAAGTCAAGACAATTTAGTGAGTATACAAAAATACATGTAAAACCTTGTGATGGCCAAATCACATTGTACTTACACATGTATCAAGAGTAGCAAAGAATATTGCATGTTGTGTGTGAAAAACATCGCAAGATTGCATAAGTGTATACATGTTATGACGATTTGAGATATGAGAAAATCAATTTAACTCACACACAATCATAACTGTTTGATGGGGACTATCACCTTCAAGGTACATCCTATAACTCTCACATCTCCTAGAATACATGCTTGCAATCATATTTAAAGCATTTTTTATCTTTTTGCTTTTTATTTTCTTTGCATATTTTTCTTTAAGCAAATCATGCATAGGCATATAAGAGAGAGAAAAGAAAATACTCAATGATGGTAAGCATTTGACATTCCAATTTTGTTATGCCGAAGCACACAAATGTCACTGACATTGCACTTTTTCTATGCCAAAGTATACAAGTGTCATATTATGATTGGCAGACAACAGTGGTGAGATGGTTATTTATACCTTTCTCTTCGGATTTTCTAGTCATTCCCGTCAAAAAGAGTGATACGAGTGTTAAGTACAAAAGATAACTTAATCTTACTCATCACAAACAAAAGCCACAAAGCTCACTTACTTAGTTGTGTATAGAGATGCTCATCTAAGGTACAAAAGATACAAAGTTTAGAAAATTTTATTTCAATAGCCATCCAAGGTACACAAGTACCAATGTACACATAACATACACTGTTTTTGTATTTTTCTGATTTTTCAATTATTTTATTTTATTTTTATATGAAAAACAAAATAAAACAAAACTGAAAAATAACCAAACAAAAACATGTTAAACAAAGCAAAGCATAAAAACTAGACTAACTCAAAACTTGAAAGCAAAACACACAAGTAATGTACACACAAAAACAAGAAGAGAGAAAGAGATAACTGATAGAATCACTTGGAGCCCTTTTCCTTTCACACCTTGGAATAACCTTTTCGTCTAGCAAACCCTTGAACCGGCGATGAGGGAAAAGAATTAAAATCGTTCAAGTTCGAAAGGAACATGAGGGCTTTGAGAATATCTCCAAGAGGGGCAAGAGATGATTAAAGCTAATTCTGGTTCCCAGATGCTATCATGTCGTTGCTCTGTTGAATGGCTAGCCACTTATAGCAATTTGGTCGAGTATGATTGGTAACTCCACAATGATGACAGAGATGCTGCTTCTTCTGTTTAGGCTTTTGAGAGTGTTGAAGGCTAAAATTTCACATTCCATGAAAAGTAAAGAAGGCCCAATTCAAGCAGCAAGAAGAATCAACATTAAGGCCCTATTTATGTTCAGATTTCCAGCAAAAAGGTCATTAAAAAGTCTAGCAAAATTCAGTGAAAGAACTGGGCCAGGATACTCAGAGGCTGCCAGAGGCTCGGGATCCTCGGGACGTGCAGCACAGCTAACGTGGGATTGAGACAGCTCAAAAGGGTTACCACGAAATACAATAAATGAAGAACAGATATGTCCTTCTCAAGCACCCAGTGGTACAGCAAAGAACCAGAAACTTGGAGTGTGACAATTCATGAATAAAAAGCTGGTACATTGAGAAACCCAGAATGAAGAACTATAAAGGGAAGTGGCTGGGAAAACTTTCAACCCAGCAGAAATGGATTCTGCTCACTTGGGAAAAATAACAGCAAGAAGGACAACCAAAAAGCTTAGTCTAAAAGGTAAAAAGCCTTGAAAGAAGAAAGGGTGAAGGTTAGCTCTCCAAGGACGCCCCGGAATGGAAAGTCAGCAAGTGACTTTTAGAGAAACAGTATTAAAAGATGAAAACCATGAGAAAAAAAGGAAGAGATGAGCCACTAAGAAAATGTCACAGCACGAGCTCTGAGGGGCAAAAAAGAGAAATCACTAGTACCTCAGAGCCCTAGAAAACACGCTATAAAAGGAAGAGAAAACCCATGTTGAAGGGGGAGGATTTTCAGTAGGAAGAATATCAAAACAAAGTCATTATAACTCTGTAAAATTTAAGAAAAACAGAGGAATGTCTCCCGGTATCCCAGAAACAGCCACTATAGCACATACTTGGATTCAAAAGGATTCAAACTTTGCAAGTCTTAGAGGCTTGAATAGCCATCAAAGTCTGTAATTTTTGAGCTTATTTGAACCTTGTATCACGTCTTAGTGAGCACACTTGTAATCCACAATCAAGAAAAATAATGAAATATCTCATATTGATTTGAGAATTTCTAACAATTACTTTGCATATTTCTTTATTATATTATCTTCCTTTACTGCTTCTTGCTGCTCAATATATATATTCTTGCTTGTAAAGCTGAGTCCTTGCCCAAGCAAAGCCACTCAGACTTAAGTTCCAAATCTCACAAGTCTTGTGCAAAAGCATAAGTTTGTGAGAATTGGGGCCAGGATCCTCGTGGTTGAATCATCCTTATGAAATTCATTTACATATATGTATACGTATTAACATATATATATATATATATCCTAATCTAAGAAACTAACAATTATTTGAAGATATGTGCATTGTATAGTTATTCTTGTGTAGGACCTATAGAGGTAAAAGGAAATGACAAAACTCCATTGCATAACAAGCATGGAGAAAGATTGTATAGTGCAGAGAACCAGAGATTCTGGGTTCTTACAGGCCTAATACGCCCCGGGATCCCACGACAGTACGCTCCGGGAGGAATTGCATTTTTGCCTTGAGGAGATTTATGTGACTTGCGCACAACTTGGCTCGTAATCAGCCCCCATTTAGCTGCGGTGAACCAAGCCCAGTCCACCAAAACACAACTATTTTGGCCCAGGATCCTTGGGCCTTTGTGCTAAAGAAAAAAGCACTCTCATAGAGAGTTAGCCTTTTTGGCCCTAGGGTTCTTAGCTTCCTTCTTATCTTGCTTAGGGGGTGCTCCTAAGATAGATTTACCTTTGTCTAAGTTCTCACTAGCTAAATCAGTTTTAACATCATTGTTCTTAATTTCAACATTATTGCTAGGAGGAACAAAAAACAATAGTACTAGTAGAAACAGTATTAGAGGAAGAGAAACCATACCCTAAACTTGTTCTATCAAAAGCAAATTTCTGAAGACTGAGCATCTCATCAAGCTTTGCACTTGAAGTCCTTTCTAATTGAGCTCTGACTTGAAACAGCTCTACTTCAAGCTTCTTGGTCTTCTCAGCCAAGAAATTGTTCTCGAACCTCAATGCTCTAATAGTCTGATTAGCCTCATCAAACTTTGTGGAAAGTTCCTTACGGTCAAGTTCCACATCACTGAGCTTCTTGGTGGTTAGCTTATACAGTTTCTCATAGGCTGTATGGATGTCATCTTGATCATCCATCTTTTCGAACTTGGATTCCACCAATTCCTCTTCTTCAACAATCCCATCAATAGGATTAACAGTGGCAGTGAAGGCATTCAAGATTCCGTTATCCTCATTGTCAGAATCATTCTCAGGCTCGGTGTCACTCAAACTAGCAGCAAGTGCCTTACTCTTTCCAATGCTTTTGAGATATGTAGGACACTCATGTTTCATGTGATTGAAGCCTTGACACCCAAAGCACTTAGGTCCTACGGGAACAGTGTACTGACCACCATCCCTAGCATCCTTCTTCCTTTTGTCTTAACTCTTAAACTGAGAAGAACTAGATTGCCTACGGTCCTTGTCAAAGCCCTTTCCATTAGCATTCTTCATAAACTTCTTGAACTGCTTGGTGATGTAGGACTTCATCTTGGAATCTTCATTGTTAGAAGACTCATCTGTGTCAATGCTCTTGGCCTTCAAAGCCATGCTCTTGCCTTTACCCGACTTGCCTATTCTTGTTAACCCTAGCTCGTAGGTTTGCAAGTTTCCAACCAGCTTAGTCAAAGGAATCTTGTTAATATCCTTTGATTCCTCTATTGCCGTGATCTTAGCATGGAATCTCTCGGGTAGAGATCTGAGCACCTTCCTTACAATCTTGGGTTCAGGAATGGTTTCCCTAAGATTGAAAGCTAAGTTCACTATGTCCTTTAGCTTGGCATAGAACTCATCGAATGACTCATCCTCTTCCATCTTTACCTCTTCAAAGTTTATAGTGAGCCTTTGAAGTTTTGAATCCTTAACAGCCTTTGTACACTCATAGGTTGTCTAGAGGATGGTCCATGCTTCCTTAGCAGTTTCAGTAGAAGATATCTTCTTAAACTCCTCATTGGTGACCGCACTGAATAAAGCATTCAATGCCCTGCTGTTGAAATTTGCCGCTTTGATCTTGGCTTCATCACAATCGGTCGACGCTTCCTTTGGCTTAGTCCATCCAATCTCGACAGCTTGCCACACCTTCTCATCTAAAGACTGCAAGAAAGCTCTCATGCGTACTTTCCAGTATGCATGGTTAGTGCCATCAAATAAATGAGGTATAATTAATGACTGTCCTCTATCTATGACAAACAGGGGTCAACGGATCAAACACAGCAAAGATTAACCCTAATCAGAGTGTGCCTGCTTTGATACCACTAGATAGGCCAAAAACAAATTGACCCTTGTGATAAATTAACCAATTAATTTAGCCAAGTGAATTAATTAAGTTAATTAACATGCAAACGTGTGGTAGCACAAACAAATCACCAATAACTAAAGTATGCAGCGGAAAATAAATAACACAGTGATTTGTTTACGAATGGGGAAAACCTTACAGCAAAAACCCCACCGGGTGATTTTCAGGTCACCACTCCCAAAACTTCACTATTATCACAACAAGCGGTTACAAGTAAAGGAATCCCAAGTACTTTACCAACCTACAGTTGAACCCTTACCCCAATACTCAATTGGACTTGTTCTGTAGTGATAGTTCTGAAAGTTCAAAAACGTGTACAAAACACCTTTGAACGTTTAGACCCCCAAAAACACCTTAACCAACTCAAGCAATATGTCAAACAACTAGTGTGCGGAAACTTAACACATGCTATAATATGAAATTGGTTAAACAACTATCTAAGCCATAACAAAATAAAACCACAGCAGATAAAATAAAGGCAAAGATAGAGAGGAAGGAAGATGCAAACACAAAGACAACACGCGATGTGTTATCGAAGAGGAAACCGAAGTCCTCGGCGAAAAACCTCTCCGCCGCCCTCCAAGCGGTAATCAATCCACTAGAAAATACAGTTGGGATACAAGGACAGCAATAGACCCTCCAAGCCTAATCTACCCAGTGCACCTAAGCCCTCCAAGCTTCTTGCTCCAACGAGATTGCGTCGAACCTTTTTCTTTTCTAGCTTCCCGGATTCCGCTACTAGACCGTAGCATCAACCAATAAAGATTGGCTCCTTCCTAACTGCTTCCCAGAACTCCAAACAACTGTCTCACAGAGATGATAATGGTGAGAACCAGGTTTGGTATAATGCCTCTCAAGAATTTGACAATGGAGAGGAAGAGAGTAAGGGAATTTGAAGAGACACTAAGGTATAGATTGTGGGTGAAGCAATCTGGTTTTTCTTTAGGGTTTCTCTCTCAAAATTCTCTCTGGAAGCTCTCTTTCAATCGTGGGTTAAAGGGGTATTTATACTGGAGTGGGAGAGGAATGTGAAACGTCAGGTTTTGGCAAAACAGGGGTGGCTCGCGGCTTGACCAAGTCGCGAGATCCAGTCGCGAGTTAACCGTATGGCCAGTTCTCCTGTTTTGTCCTGTAGTGCTCCAGCTAGCATGACTGTTCATCTTCCAGCATGCTTGGCACGTGTGCAGCTTCTGGCGGCTTACAGCCGCGAGTCCACCCGCGAGTCCCAGCCGCGAGTCTCTGTTTTCTTGCACACTCTTGAGCAAACTTCACTCTAACTCACTCACTACCCTTACAACAAACCCACCTAAATACAGGGTTACTAAATGCTGAATTACAAGCAAATTTGGCACGGAATAAAGCCAATTAGATGGTTGAATAAATTCAACCTTACAAGTTCCCCTTTCGATGCACGACTCCCAAGTACGCGACTAACCAATTGTGCGGATCCCAGTACGCGATTTCGATCACCAACTAAGAAGGTTATTGGCTGCAAAGTTCTTCAATTCATTCACATGATGAAGATCAAGAAGATACTTGGTTACAAAACCCTACGGTGCACATACACAACTTCTTCAAGTGAAAGAGATGAACTAGGGCAAGAATTTCGTCTCCGGTCACAATTTGCTTGAATAGAGTTTGTTCAATACTTATGCAACTTGTGAACTGTTTGACGGCCCTTAAAACAATCATTTTATATGTCTAGGGTTAGAAGAAAAGAAGGTCCAAAGATACATTCACAGATCACAAGAAAATCGAATCAGAATTCTGAAATTCTTAAATCTCGACAGATAAGAGGTATCGAGAAGCTATCGAGCAGGTGTCGAGCACACGGGCTAAATAGCTTCCTTAAACTTCGACACATGCTAGCTGTCGAGTTTTAGTAACTCTGCACTTTCAGCTTGTTTTCTTGGACAGACTTGAAAGCTTCAACACTTGATCTTAAAACATGGTTTCTTGAAATATTTAAACACATTCTAAATCTACCCAATTACAAGTAAAGTGCGTTTTGTCAAAGAATAAGCCAATTAAATAAAATCATAACATATGTTCTTAACATGTGAAACACATATATCCTAACATGTGTGAAACTCCCTCCTGGAGACTTGAACCCCAACCATTATCCCCTACACCACCACAAACACTTATACTTATGGAATGATCATAGTGCCAATGGTCTATAGTTATTGGTTACTAATAACCCATAAAGCTCCAACGGCTAGTTTACCCATTATTGCTCAACAACTATTTTTCTAATAATTGTCTAATGTCTATTTTATTATTTATTGCCCAATGGTTATTCCGGGATTACCATAAATGCGTACTCTCCCCCTTACATGAATTGTGGATTTCACCATAGATTTAATTAGTGGAACTCACAATTATGTGAGAGAGAGGAGTATATATTTATGGTATTTCGGGAGTACTCAATAATTACTCCAACAGTGTTTGCCTCACAGCCACAACGTAATTACTCCAACAGTGTTTGCCTCACAGCCACAACGCCACCGTTGCTGGTCCATCTCTTCTCTTCCCAAGTTGTGGTTTTTTTTTTTTTTTTTTTTTTAATTATAAATTTTGTGGTTGGGATCGGTGCTGTTTGTGGCAGTGGGGTTGAAAATTGTTGGTGGTTGGAAGATTTGGGATTTTATTTATTTGTAATTTGTTAGCGTATATCAGCAATTGTGGACCTATGGTTGTGATTGTTGGCAGTTAATCTCGTTGGTGGCTGTGGTTTGGTGGGCTTGTTATGGCCTCATGGGTATATGGCAGGATTTGTGGGGTTTGTTTTGGGTTATGGAGGATGTGGTGGTAGGGGTTAGTGGCAGCAAGGTTGATCTTACCTTGCAGATGGGCCGCTGTGTTGTTTTTTTTTCGTTTTTTTTGTAGGATTGTTTTTTGAGTTAATATTATTTTAATATATTGTATGGAAAAATAAAAGATAAAATATAAAGTGTAAATGTGTAATGTTAAATATTACGTCAAAAATAGATAAATTATTATTGGTATGCTGATGTATGGATAAGGGTAAATATTGTGTACGAGAATAAGTTGCCAACTTAGCTAAGGTGTGGCAAGTTGGCCTTGTTAAAATGTTTGACCGGAAGTCAGAACTTCAGAATATTAATTGAATATCATCATATGGCCAAAATTTGCGACCAAAGGCTTTCTCAAACAGAAAAGAAAAGCTCATATATAAGATAATAATTAAAAATGAAAAAAAAAAAAAAAAAAGGTGAGTGAAAATCAATCCAAAATTTTTTTTTTTCACAAAAAAGGACACAAGACTTATGAGTTGTTAGCAAGGAAGTGAAACTTAAACGAACACGTGTATTTGAATTGAAACCCACATCCACAGACAGGCACAAACCAAAAAATAAATATGGGAAAAAGCCAAAGACATGAAAAATGAGAAACAAAAAAGCAAAGAAAAAACGCATCACAGTGAGACAGAAAACACGCGGCGAAGCGAAAGTTCACATCGTCGACACCTTCTACTTCTCTCTCTCTCATCCAAAAAGTCACTGTCACTTATCTCTCTCTCTCATTCAAAAAGTCACTCTCACTTATCAGTTTCATAATGGGTTTAATTAATGAATGAAAGGTTTTTTTAAATGATAGTGTTAAAGTCTCACAGTTCACACTGCTTTGAGTTACTTTTAAAGTACGAATTATATAATAGAGCAAGCGTTTCACTTCCCCAACTTCTTCTTCAATTAATAAACAGAGAGAGAGAGAGAGAGAGAGAGAGGCTGAGAGGGAAAGAGTCTGTTTGTTTTTCGAGGCCTGGTTTTGGATGAGCACAATGTGGTGTACGTGGTTTTAGTCATAAAAGGAAAGTGAATATCTTGTTCATGCGTGGGTTCCATGTTTAGATTTTGGTTACTACTTTTGGGTTAAGTGGCAAACAAGGAATGCCAACAAACAAGATTGAGAGAGAGCTAGCTTAAAAGGGTATTTCCCATAATTCAAGGTTTTGGATTTGATTTCATTCACCCTTCTTCTTCTTTTTAATTATCTATTGTTGCCTTTTGAGAGAGTATTTTCAAATTTGAAAGAACCCATATCGATATCAATGTCTTCAAATCTGGAGCGTTTTCTTCAATGTGTGACTCCCACTGTTTCTTCTCGACTCCTTCCTCAGGTACTTTTCTTTTTCTTTTTCTTAGTATTTTTCCTTTTCTTCCCTGTGAATATGATTGGCTATATAGAATGGCTTTTATTATTTTATTTATTTGTTTTGTTTATCTCTCTATGTGTGTGTGTATATATTGGTTCTTTCATATAATATATATATATATATATATATATATATATATATATGTATATATATTGGTTATTAACGAGAAGTGCAATTTATTAATAGTTTTGGCTCTGTTTTCTGACTGACAATCTTTTCGTTTCTTTTCTTTCGTATCATTTTTTTTTTTTTTAAATGTAGGATTAGTAAAGTGAATAGTGATTAATTTCTTATTGAAAGCTTTGAAAATATATAATGGAAACCCAAAAAAAAAAACATGTGATATACGTGAATTATTATTTTATCATTTCGGCGCGAAAGGGAATTCAGAGAGGTGATTTTTTATATATACTAAAAAAAAACATGAAATGCATTTATTTACGAATTTTATATTAATACTTTTTAAGGTTTTTAGTTTTTCATAAGAAAAAGAAAAAAAATGTAATTTCTTCTTCTTATTATTATTATTATTATCTTTTTATTTTTTGGGTGTGTGTTAGTGTGTGTGCTTTTGTTTGTTTTTCCTCTTCAAATATCTAATCCAAGTGCCAATTATGGTGATGAGTCTGTTGATAGTCTTGCGACAAGAGACAAAGGGCAGCAGCCCCTTTCTTTGGTATTATTGCTTCGACTATTCTTCTAGGTGTTTTTCAATCTCATTCTATTTTTATAGCATCAATAATATTGGATCAGTCATATGGAACAATGGACCATGCTCCTTGTAGTATTACTACTCACTTACATTTGTTTTTCCGTAAATTATATATTATTTGGTCCCCAAATTTTAACCCATGAGGGGTTTTAGTCAAGCTTAAAAGTCCATGGTTTTTCTTATATAAAAATAAATGAATAATTAAGTCCATTGTTTTTAGTCTCTTAAATGACTAAAATCTAATACGTTATTACTCCATTAAATACATTAGGGATTATATAAAAACAATCATTTTAAGTTTGTTAGGAATTAAAAGTAACCACTTAAGTTTTAGGGGCTAAAATAAATCATGGACTAAAGTTTAAGGCTAATAGTGTATTTTGACCTTTTCTAAAATATGCGGTCAATTTTTAATGTGAGCTCTATTAAAGGTATGTGTCAATAGCATATAATATCAATATCTAAAAATGGTCCACACTTGTTTAACATCTGCAATGAAAGGAGATAGCCACCACCATGTAGGTTTGGGATGCAAAAATGTCAAATCTTTATTTGTTTATTGTTTATAATTAATTAGATATTTATAAAGATCTGTTAGTTTTTTCAACAAATAGGTAAGAAGCATAAACTCTTGTCAGTCCACTAACTGTATTTACATTTATAAGGTTGATAATTCAACCAAATATTTGTACAAGAGACTAATTATGGTTCCAATTTAAGAAATTAATGACGGGCTTCATTATCCATTGATCGTGTTGATCAATGTTGCCTGCTGAACTCTTATTGAAGATCTTCTTTGTGTATTTAAAGCTGAGTGATCCTCAAAATGAAAATGTGCAAGTTCACATTGATTTCTATCTTATAACTTTTTGAGAAGAGTCATATATCTCAACTAGCATTTCCTGATATTTCCAATAGAGATATATAGGGTTCAAATCTCCCCTCCCCTATGGTAACTATAGAATTATCATAACTTTTTGCTTTTAAAGACAGAAAATTTTAAAGAGTGAGACTGTTGCTGCGTAGAGAGTTTCAGGAGTTATTTTTGCAATCATCTTAATTCATTTCCCTGGTGATCAGATTATAAGGGTGAGACTGTTTGAAAGTTGTACGTTCCAAAGGATAAAAATCTTAATGATGGTATGGATCAAGATTTCATGTACCCTATAAAAAGAAAAGGTAAGAGTAATGAGTTCTAGCTCGAATGGCACATTATCTCCTTGTTGAAGTGTGATGGAGTATGGGTTTTGAGTTCAAGATCCATTGGGTGCTTGTGCAACTTATTGATATTCTTGGAAAAAATAAAATGAAGAAGTTACATGTTCATTCCAATTTCGAGGTCAAATTGAGGAAGATATACCTTTGGTGGCACATGCATCATAAGAGTAAACTACCTCTAACAGGGGATCGAGGGATGGTTCCAACACCTCTTGTGGTGTGGGCACTGGAGTTCAAACCTGACCAGCCTCCCTTCCCCTACTTACCTAGTGCAAAAAACAATAAAGACAGTAACCGCTAATAGCTTTTGAATTCAATTTGAAGATTATAATTAGTATTAGTAAAGAATTGATCTAGTTTCAAAAAAAAAAAAAGAATGGATCTGTTTATACATTTTACTTTTATTTACCATACAATTCCATTTTATGATTTTAAGAATATTGAATGTATTCCTTGATTGTTTCTGTGTTTAGTGTTATTATGTATTTTGTTCATAGCCGTTCTTAAGCCCAGTAAAACGAAGAGGATTGCCAGAATAAAATTTTCTTAAGCCCAGTAAAACGAAGAGGATTGCCAGAATAAAATTTAGTTATGAATGAATCGATTGCAAATATATGATGGGGCATCTCCTAATACCTGTGATCAACTATCATTAGTCTGTTGAGGATCTATAGTCTACCCCAAAATTTTGAAACTAAGGCTTGGTTGTTATTGTATTCACTGATTTTTATGTCTTGTCATATTTTTTCCAGAGCTGCTTTAATGATCTAAATAGCCTCTGGCAACCACCTGGCAAAGAGAGAATTGAATATTTCACATTAGGAGATCTCTGGGACTGCTATGATGAATGGAGTGCATATGGTGCTGGCACCCCAGTACTGTTGAATGGCGGTGAAAGTGTTATGCAATACTATGTTCCTTATCTATCTGCCATTCAGATATACACTAACAAATCAGCTGGCACTTCCAGGTATTGGAACAATTTCACTTCATGCTTTGTCAACCAAATCTATTTTATCAGTTGTTTGCTTGTTATGATACATGGCAATTATACTGAGCTAGCCATCTTTTCCTCCTATAGGACTCGTAAAGAGGATAGTGATGTGGCAGAATTTGAAAGCGATTCTTGGAGTGATGATAGCGGGAGTGATAACCTATCAAGGTCGCTAAGCAACAACTCTAGCAGGACTTGGGATGCTATTTCGGAGGATTCAAGCTTCGACCAGGAGGGTTCATGGCCAATGAGGGATAGGCTTGGCTGCCTTTACTTACAGTATTTTGAGATGGCTTCTCCTTACTGGAGGGTGCCACTCATGGACAAGGTACTTCTCTTTTGGTATTTACTTTATGTATTCAGCACTGTTAATCTGTGTCTTTGCTTCTGACTAAGAGTGACATCTGTGTTAGTATATCTTCCCTTATAGTGCTGAGAAAATGCATTTATGATTTAGTATTTCTTTCAGATAACTGAATTGGCTCAGAATTATACGGCACTAATGACACTCAAGAGTGTGGATCTTTCCCCAGCGAGTTGGATGGCTGTTGCTTGGTAAGTTTGATTAGTTGTCCTTTTAACATGTCTATCAGGATTAGTCAATTTTGTGGCTGGTGTAAATGAATTACACAATTTACTTCAATTTCCATGACCAGGATAGCAATAGAATTTCCATCTTGTTCATTCATCCAATTAGTTTTATTGCTATAGTTGGTGTGCTCAGCATAAAAACAATTTTGGTTTCCATAATTGGTCTTTCTCAAGTCAATTAGAATTAGGGTTTAGCCTAGTAGTCTAACTCCAATGGAGACAGTTTATAGCTTGCTTGATTAATAAATTTGCCATTGAAATTTTCTCAATGTTATGGTGTTGATTTCAGCCAACCGTAGGTCTTGTTTCCTTGCTTGGTGCCAATTCCAAGCAAGCTTAGATGCTGATTCCTATGCTCTCTTTTTCATTTTTTTCCCCATATGCTTCAATTTCATTGTTGCATCCATTTTGATTTTGTCCTGCATCAACTTTACTTTCTTTTCTAACTTGAATAGAATAACTTCTTTGTATAATATTTTATTATTGATCAGGTATCCTATTTATCACATTCCAAATCGGGAAAATGTAAAGGACTTGTCGGCATGTTTCCTCACATACCATACATTGTCCTCAAGTTTCCAAGGTATGTGACTGTTTACTACCATTTTTCAATTTAGGAATAATTTGTAGCTTTTTACTGAGAAATGGATACACATGAAAATCATTTAGATAATCCTTTTTTTTTTGGGGGGGGGGTGGGGGGGTTGTTCTTGTTTGATGATAAAATTTTTGCAAAACCACCTGTGCAGCAGGCCAAAATGCTGATATGGCATTTTTTAGGTAGTTTATTGGAAATCAATCTCTAGCTTCCTGTACTCTACATCCTTGTATAACTTGTATTTTACAACTTCACATTATTTTCAGTGTGAACTGTGATGGATGCAACTAATACCACCAATATTAGATGAGTACCATACAACTATCATTAGACAGTTTTATATCTGTCTCACTTTTCTAAGTATGCTGAAGTTGACACATTTGAGTGATGAGTGGTTGACTTGAAATGCCATTTGGCATTCGGCTGCATATTGTACTGAGTATTATCATTTTATTTTATTGTGCTTATAGAGCATCATTTTGGTTAATTCAGGACCTTTTGTGAGAATATGTATTTTACATTTTCTGAAAGGAGAAAAGAATTGGGAAGAGGGTTGGTTCTCTCAACTGAAGTAACAAATTCAACTGCAATACATTCTATTTCTAGGATGAAGGCAATTGATGTTTAGTTTCTAAAATTTCTGTCCAATTTAACAGAAATTTTGATTCTACTCTTAAATTTTCCTCTCTTTTTTTTCTTGCCAACAAAGGACATCATTTTATAACAAAACATTGGTTGGGTTCACCATGTAGCTTATTTGATCGTGTATCATTTTCATATTAAAAGTTCTGGTATTTTCTTCTTCTATATGATGCTAAATCGTTTTCTTCTTGGACTTAGTTGTAGCATATTGTATTTTCCAACTTTTTTCAGTTTTGTAGATGAGCTCAACTTGAAAAGGACTGTGAGTTTGCCAAGAGTTTCACTTGTATTGAACCAAGTTTGATCTTACTGTTTTGGTTTAACAAATTATTTTTAGGGGCCCAACTGAGATCTTGATGGCTGTTGTTTTGTACATGCTATCTCTCTCTCTCTCTAAAGAGCTAGTCCCAACTCTCAAGAGGAGGGAGTGAGGGAGATTCAAACTAGTGACCTCCACCTCATGAGGCCCTGGGGCTATAAATGCTCTTTTTAATCATGAGTTGACATATATGAGCCCATAGTAGTAATGAACTCATAGATAAGTCCTGAAGTGTTTGTTTTTGCAAGATTTCACTGTTCAGAAGAGTTTCTTCTTTGTTTCTGGCATTCTCTTGCAGACAACGCAGTGGAGAATACTAACACCAACATTGGAAATGGTACGTGCCATCCTGAATCCTTGAGAATTGTAGAAGAGGAATGCAAGGAAGAAAGCAAAGATGGAATTTCCCTTCCTCCCTTTGGGCTTGCTACTTACAAGTTGCAAGGAGATGTTTGGATAAAGCCACATACATCTGATTATGAAAGGATGATCCATCTTTACAGTGCTTCAGAATCCTGGTTGAAGCAGCTTGGCGTCCACCACCATGACTTCAACTTCTTTACTTTCCACTCGACCATGTAAATTGGTTTTGTTTGGTTTTGAGGGCCGAATCTTTCTAGGTCTCTTTGTTTTTGCTTGGTTTATATTAAGTGCTCTAGCAACCGCCCTTCGAAATGTTCCCCCTGCTGCAGTACTGAAAATATTTGCAGACTGCAAGTAGTACCTTTTAAAGCAAGGAAATGCCCTAGGAAGTTCTGTCAGTGAGGGGGGTTGTTGGACTGTGTTGTTTTCTAGTTATGCTTATGAGGGACTTATAGATCAGAGCAGAGTTGAGTTTTGAGGCAAGGTGCCTTTTTTTTTTCTTTCTTTTTTAATCTGCTCTTTCTGTCATTCTATTTCTCTCTTTAGTGGAGGCGGAGATATGCAGATAAAATGTGTATAACGTGGATCAACTCATTAAACTTTCTTTCAGCATTGGGACATGTGTTTCTTTTTGCATGATGTTAAATGTATATATCAACTGATTTGGCCGAAGGAAGAATATAATTATGTCCATCTCTTTGGCGGTAAATTGAGGCATCTGTTGATCGCTTGTTGGTTGTTTCTTGATTTTTATTGTTTTTATTATTTGTTGGGGGTGGGAGATCATCTTGATGTATAAATTTTGAATTTTATGAAAATGAAGAAATGCTATTCACCTATGAGGCTATGATCTATAGATTAGAGACTATGAGCAATGCTCCCATGTTTCATGTGAATGATTGTTTTACCGTGAATTAATTAATGGGATCCTAATTATTTAAATATATATATTATGTGTACAGTTTATATGAGAGAGAGAGAGATAGTTTACTTCTAGCTCTAGGATACTGAATAATTACTCAAGAAAAAACACTAGTAGCTCACCTAGAAACAAAAAATAGCCACAAGATATATACGTACAGTTTGAATTTATATTTTTTGAAAAATATATAAAAATGTTAGAACATATGTAAATCATGTTAGAAACATATGTTAATATAGAATTGGTTAATTCTTTGACAAAATGCACTTTACTTGTAATTGGATCTAGGATGTGTTTAATGCTTCAAGGAATAATGTTTCAAATACAAGTGTTAAAGCCATGCAAGTCTGTCCAAGAAACAAATAAAAAAGTGTTAGATTTTAAAACTCGATGGCTGGCTCGACAGATAGCATCTATTAAGGTTTAAAAGGCAATTTAGCCTGATGTTCGACAGCTACTCAATAGATACCTTATCTATCGAGATTTAACAAAATCAAATTTTTAGATCTGATTTTACTCCAATCCGTGTATATATGTTTGGGCTTTGCTTTCTCATAACCCTAAACATATATAAGGATTGTTTTAAGGGTCATCACAGCTGATGCACCTAAATGCAAAAGTTTTTCACAAGCTTATTGTGAACTGGAATGCACCTAAATGCCCTAGTTCACAGTCGATGCACCTAAATGCCCTTGTAGGAACCAAGTATGAGGCTGCTGGGCCTTAAATCACTTGGGCTCACAATTTATTTGTAGTGGGCTTGAGGATTTCCTACTCTGGGTCATTCTCGGCAGAGAGACTCGAAGCAACACTCAGTTTACACTTTCTCACTTAACTGTTTTCTCTCCGTTTTTCTAAACCCCTTCTTCTCCCAAACTTCTGCTATTTATAGCTAAGGTTAGTGGGGAGAAATGATTACAGCCACCGCTAGTGCAATAGAAGGTCCAATATTATCTGATTTAAGTAGGTATTTAGGTGAGAGTGGGGAGCAGCATTTATAGCCTTGGAACTTGGTTCCAACCTAATCGATTATGCTCGGCCATGCAGTTTCCCGAGCATATCCTATTCTCCCGGACACGGTTCATATGCTTGTTCGGTGAAACTTGAGCCGAACACCTCTTAGAATTCAAGGCCCAAAATTCGTTTTTGCGTTAAGGCAGTTTCAAGAAGGGCCCAGAGCAACAGGGGTATTCCGTTGGGCCTGGCCCAGGACCTACATTGGTCTTGGGATCTCAGTGCCGTACAAATTAAAAATAGAAAAATAGATATTTTAATGAAATGTAGCGCAAAATAGATAATCTAATATGTGATGTTTTGAAAAATGAGTACTTAAAATTAATGTTATTAAATCCATTCAGTTCCAACCAGAATGGCAAGAATATCTCGTATCGGAATGCAATCCGAAACAGTAATACCATCCATTCCACCTCGGGTCCAATTCCGATCAGTTTCGGGTCTTTCATTAAAATAAAAAAAGTAAGTTCTTAAACTAAAATAGACATACATTTTTGCTTGAGCTGACGTGAATGGTCTATTTAGAACTTTTCAAAATTAGTTCTTTAAGGGGTAATGACTCTTATGATGGAGTAAATTTTGAATTTGAATTAGTTTCATATTAAATCATATATTTTCCTCTATTGCTTAAAAAAAAAGGGGGAAAGAAACAAAAATAAAACAAGGAAAGTATAGATGGATGATGTTTCTTACTTACTCTTAAAAGGCAATGGTCCATTATTGTTGCTTCCTTCGTTTCTTTTCAAGGAGTGTTCACTCTTTGTTTTTTTTTTTCTAAATAATTGTCCTTCCCTCACTTTTGTCTTGGAAAATGATTGTTTAACATCAAAATTAGGCAGTATTTCTTTCCCAACTAATTGTCATTTTGCTTTTTTTCTTTTTAGTTATATAGGGTTCAAGTTATATATGATGTAACTCTAAGCAATGTTACATTTCTCAATAACTTGTTATTAAATTCATATTTTAAAAATCTCACCGTTGGATCATATGTTTTATATGTTCTTAACATGCATGCCAATTTTCATGTCAATCGGATGTTATTTACCATTTGATCCATCAACTCATCTTTTATCCATCATTTTAAATTACAAAAACTTAAATTTAAACAATTGATTATTGACGTAATTATTGAGTTTTGATCTTCTTGCAATTTTGCAAGTATGAAAAATATATGAAGATAATGTAATCCAATGGTGGATTTATCAAAATTTACATCCAATTAAAAAATATTGAATAATGTAACATTGTTTAAAGTTACACCAAGAGTCTATTTGGATACCGTTTATTTTGCTGAAAACTGAAAACTTATTGTTGAAAATACTATAACAAAATAATTTTTAAAACAAAACACTGTAACAGTGAGTGATTGCTGTGTTTTTCATGGGTTTGGTGGTTTATGAACATTGCCGTGGGACCCCAAAAAAAACGCAACTTAATTGCTGGGCAAATGCACGCCAAGTGTAACTTAAACTCAAGGGAAATTTGTGGTTTTTTATAGCAATTTTTTTTCCTGAGACTTAGTAGTCCCCTTTCAACCATTCATGGGAAGTCAATGTAAATAGTTTGAATTTTAGGTGAAGTGAGTGTATTATTGCAAACCAAAGGAGAGGTGACCACCACACATCTTTGGTGCGATGGTCACTTTACAAGTATAAGTACTTGTGGAGTGTAGGGGGAAGGGGAAAGGGCCAATAGAAAATAGGCATACAACCTTTCTCTTTCTTTCATTTCTTTGATTGCAAATAAATATCATTTGATTTTCCGTGGTCTTTGATCATTGGGTCATTTTCCCCAAATAGAAAGAAGGGAGGCTCCAATTGAATCCCCATTTCATCTGTCAAATTGAAGTGATTGGTTAAGGTTAACCTTGATGCCATAACTACTCAGGGGCAATTATTTTGCATTCAATGCAAGGTGGCTGTCAGTAGGTTCTACATTAAATGTGAAGGTGATAGACATCTTTCAAAACGACTTTATTCAATAATAATATTTTACTTTCCTTTTTCTTTAAAAAAAATGTGAAGGTAATAGTTAACTTCTCAAGGAAGCTAGCTGAGGTCTTGGGAAGCATCATGAGCCAGATGTTCAAGTAAACTCACTTAAAGCATTAGCATTAGGGTGTAGACACCCTCCTCCCCCTCCCCCTCCCCCTCCCCCTCCCCACAGTTGTTATTTTACATCCTCACATGGTCAAAACTTGGTTCCAATTGGGTTGCTATTGCTAAAAAAATTTAGCAACCATGAACAGTGGATTTTTATATATACAACCCACTGTAGCTCAAGATGTATAGGTTTTAATATTATTTTATTTTCACCTTTCCCAATTAAAAATAAAATACGCTATCTCTCATCTCTCATGTCTCCATCTACATCTGAGCATCTCTCAACAAAATCAGAGGTTCCCTCCTTCAAATCAGTGCTCTATCTTCTCTCTTTCGCAGATCTATCTCTTTCATCTCTCTCTGTTGCTTCTTTTCTCTCTGATCGGACCAAAATCATGCTTTGAGGGTTTGAAACAATGTTGGTTCAGTGTTATGGGCTTCGAGTTGCTAGGGGTTTTGGGTTTTATTCGCGGCAACGACTAATTTTTTGGGGTTTGGGTTTGAGTATGGTAGTGGGTTGTATGGGTTTTGGGGTTTTGGGTTTGAGTTTTACTTTGTAACTTTGAATCAGAAATTTGGTGGTGAGTGGTGTGTGTGGGATGCTTGGCGGTGGTGGGTTACTTGCTGATTTGGGTGTGGGTTTTTTCTGGGTTTGGTGAGTGGTGGTGGTGGGCAGTGGAGGGTTTTTTATGGGTTTTGATGTTTGTGGTGAATGGTGGTGGGTAGCGATCTGATCTGGGTTTTTATTTTTTATTTTTTATATTTTTTTTTTGGGTTTGCGGGTATGGATATGTGATTTTGGTGGCTGTTGATGGTGGTGGTGATGGATTCTAGGTGGTGGTGGTGGGTTGTGGGGTTGGTGGCTGTTGTGGTTGATTTTTTTTTTTTCCTTTTGTTTTTTTGCTATGGGTTTGATTTTGGGATGGTTGGTTACTTGGTTTTGATTGTTGTGGTTTGGTTTTTCAGTGGTGGTGGCAATTTGATTTTTGGGTAATTTTGGTGGTGACAAATTGGGGTTTGTGGTTAAGTTTTGGTAGAAGGTGGTTGTGGGTTTTCTGGAGAGAGAGAAAGAGGAAGAGAGGAAAGATTGATGAAAAAGAGGAGAGAGAACCATAATTTTTTATATTATTTGATAGTGTAGTCTATATTATTTTAATTAATGAGTTGTATATAAAAATAGAATTTAGATGTTGGGTGAGTTATAAATTAAGATGATAAAATAGATAAAGGAAGTTTTGAGAATCTAAAATAGATGATTCTTAACAAACCTAGATGCTAGTGCTCTTAATGGTTTGGCCGAAGAGAAATTTTATTCAGTACAAGAACTTCTTTTGTTGGTTCAATTAAAAAGTTGTTTCGATGAGTTGTTATGAAAGACGCTCGGCGTGAAGACCCATAGTTCAGTTGAATTCTACCTTGTGAAGGAGGGGTAAATGTTCTGATTAAACATATCCTTGCCTTTTGGAGGGCTAAGCCTAAAATTAATTTTATGGGCCCCTTCCCTTGGGAAAGCGTGAGCCGCAATGTGGGACATATGAGCCTTCTTTTGGTGGGTCTTCCTCAAAGAACAAATGGAGGTAGGTTAGCTCAAAGTTTGTAAAAGTCAGATCCTACATAAAATTGTGGAAGGTTGGCGGGATTGTGAATCGTAAGTTTCAATTTATTTGGGCAAAAAAATAGCAAAGTTAATAAAACGTATCCAAAAAAATTACCAAATGTTTAATTAGCCACCAAGTGTCAAAACTATCATCAACACATTTGGAAAATATTTTCCATGTTATAAGTTTCAAGTTCAAAATCCAAAATAAGTTTGCAAATCACAACTAACTAAGTAGATAACTGTTTCTAAAAAAGAAAAACTAAGAACCTAACTATAATATTAAATCCAAAAGCGAAATTTGGTTGGAGAGGAGGGAGTGAGTAAGAGTGTCATTAAGTTGATTTTAGTGGCTTGGGTAATAAGTTTTTAATTTAAAATGAGGTTTTGGGGTTTTGGGTTTGAGTTTTAGTTTATAACTTTGAATCGGCAATTTGGTGGTGAGTTGTGTGTGTGGGATGCTCGGCGGTGGTGGGTTACTTGCCGGTTTGGGTGTGGGTTTTTTCTAGGTTTGGTGACTGGTGGTGGTGGGCGGTGGAGGGTTTTTCCTGGGTTTTGATGTTTGTGGTGGATGGTGGTGGGTGGCTGTTTGATCTGGGTTTTGATATATATATATATATATATATTTTTTTTTTTTTTTTTTGTGGCTTTGTGGGTATGGATATGTGATTTTGGTGGTTGTTGATGGTGGTGGTGATGGATTCCAGGTGGTGGTGGGGGGTTGTGGGGTTGGTGGCTGTTGTGGTTTTTTTTTTTTTTTTTGCTATGGGTTTGATCTTGGGATGGTTGGTTACTTGGTTTTGATTGTTGTGGTTTGGTTTTTCAATGGTGGTGGCAAAATTTTTTTTTTTTTTTTGGGTAATTTTGGTGGTGACAAATTGGGGTTTGTGGCTAAGTTTTGGTGGAAGGTGGTTGTGGGTTTTCTGGAGAGAGAGAAAGAGGAAGAGAGGAAAGATTGATGAAAAAGAGGAGAGAGAAACATAATTTTTTATATTATTTGATAAGGTAGTCTATATTATTTTAATGAGTTGTATATAAAAATAAAAACTGAGTTGTTGGGTGAGTTATAAATTGAGATGATAAAATAGATAAAGGCTACGTTTGGTTCAATGTAAATCGAATTCTGAGTGTAAAATGAATGCAGGGGAAAATGAATTCCCATAAGGAAAATGAAATCCGGGTGTTTGGTTCTGCAATGGAAAATAGTCCGAAAAATGATTTTTGATGTTTGGTAACATTCTGAAAATGCTATTTTCCTACAAATGCTTCACATTTTCTCAACTTCCAAACAAATTTTATAACAGAAAATTTCAAAATATACACTTAACACAACCAAAAATTAAAATAAAATCATTTATTCACAATATATCCATAATATACTCGGTGAGAAGAGGAAGAAAGAGTGAGAGATAGATTGGGAAAGAGAGAGATCGGTATCAACGAAGGACGGCGGCAGCTAGATCGGGAAAGAGAGAGATCGGTACCAACGGAAGACGGCGGTAGCTAGATCGAGAGGGTGTGGATTGGGCAAGGTGGGTGTGGGTTTACCGAAATGGGGATTGGGTTATGTGGGTAGCTGAGTAGCTTGGATGTGGATGGGAGCTCATGGAGGAGGGTAGCTTGGATGATGGCGGGGGTGGTGATGGTGGTGGTGGATCGGAGACATGCAACGGTGAGGTCGTGTGGGTGAGATCTCAGTGCGATCTTGGTGCAATCTCGGTGGTGCGGCGTGATCTGGGCGGAGGGGGCGGCGGTGGGGGCGGCACAATCTGGGCTGGCCTTGGCTTGGCTGGGCGGCTGGAGCTTTGCGTTGAACTGTGTGTGGAGTTGAGGTTGGTGCGTAGGCTAGAGCTGAAATGAGGTTGGTGCGTGTGTGAGAGAAGTGTAATTCATTTGAAGGTAAAATATAATCTGAAATGGTTTTACGCCCGAAATGTCTTATTTTACGGTTAACGCGGAATACCAATTCCGTTTGACCCAATTTTCAGTACCTACCAAACACACATGCGGGTGTAAAAGCATTTTCGGAAATCCTTTGAAGCCAAAATAAACACAGCCAAAGTAAGTTTTGAGGATGCAAAATAGATGATTCTTAACAAACCTAGATGCTAGTGCTCTTTATGGTTTGGCCGAAGAGAAATTTTATTCAGTACGAGAACTTCTTTTGTTCGTTCAATTAAAAAGTTGTTTCGATGACTTGTTATGAAAGACGCTTGGCGTGGAGACCCATAGTTCAATTGAATTCTACCTTGTGAAAGAGAGGTAAATGTTCTGATTAAACATATCTTTGCCTTTTGGAGGGTTAGGCCTAAAATTAATTTTATGGGTCCTTTCCCTTGGGAAAGCGTGAGCCATAATGTGGGACATATGAGTGCCCGTTTGTTTCAGCTTTTAGAAGCTGAAACGCACATTTTGAAATTAAAAAAAAAAAAAAAATTTATGTGCGTTTGGTAAGGATTTCAAAGTTGCTTTTTAACAAAAAGCTGCGTTTTCATTTGTGAAGAAAAAGCACAAATCGGGAAAGCAGCAAATAGCACCATTGCACAAAAGCGCTGAAGTGCTTTTCAGGTTACCGTTGGAGGTTGCGCATATTTCCCATATTGCCCACTAGTTATTCTTAAAAACCTAAATTTATCCCTTTGCTTATTGTTGAGGGGAAAATTTTGATATTCCCAAATAGAATATGGGGTAGCCAAGCTGAAACTCGACGATGGGCCCTTGAAATAAAGCCCAAAGACTATCGGTGCGGTATAAGTCTGCCCAAGCAAGAGATAGAGGCTGCACCCTAACAAGAAGACAACAATAAAGCATAATAAACACATTAGTGTTGTTAGTTTGTTATATTATTAGTCCTTTTACAACTTCTTAGTTCAAATCAATCCTCCAGTGGTAAGGGTAAAATTACATTTAGTCTAGAAAAATCAGATTTAAATAGTCCAATGGTCAATGATTAAATAAGTTTAGGAATGTGTTAACTCCTGGGGGGTCCTTGCATGTTTCGGTCAAGGGAATTTATTATACCTTTAGCCATTATTACATCAATGTGAGGGAAAAGTTCAATTGTTACATATACATTATATCCTTCAACCATAAAAAGTAAAAATTAAAGGTTCCATGGGAAGAGATAGTTTCTAGAACATTATGGCCTTCATCATAATAATACTAAACAAAGATTAAAGGCTCCATAGTTACAAATAAAAGAGGAAAAAAAAAAAAAAAGATGGAATGAAGGGAGAGAAAGATCTCTAGCTCAGTGCAGCAAGTATTAGACTAAAATTTTGGTGAGTGTGTGTTCATAAGGCATGAATGAGACAATATGGGCTGTTTTGAGTGAGTGGGATGAGATTAACTCTGAGGTTAAGGCTTTTTGTGAGTAGTGGTCTGTTTGTGACTAGTTGAGAGACATTTATGGGTTGTGATTGTGTGAAAGGGGAAAAGAGTATCTGAGATTAGATGAGTGTGGGCTAAAGATGATAAGTGGTGAGCTTGAGGAAAGCTAAACCACGAGCAAAGTAGTAAACAAACCAAGGGTTTCAGAGGAAGTGGCTATCTTGGTCAGTTATGGGACATTTATGGAGTAGGAAGGTGTAAGCAAGGTGGTGAATGTTGGTGTTATGGTGACTATAGGTTGAGAAAGGTTGTGAGTGAGCTCAAGAGAGCTTGGGAAGCTTAAAGAAATTAAATAGGGATTGAATTTCTACAGAGTGTAGTCAATGAAAAAAAATTTTAGAGAGGCCTCCTCCCTCTTGTGAGCTGAGGTGTGTATGTTTTTATAATGGAGCTTGAGGGAAACATTAATTGACATGAATCCAAAAAACGTATGACTACTTAGAGGTGCTGAATTAAGGTCAGGCCTTTTTTTATTTTTTATTTTATCAAAAGTAGGAAAATCCATTTTAGGGGCTACCTTGCTTCTTTAGGTAATGATGGGATTTTAGAGTGTTTTTGCAATAAATACCAGGATTCGGGTCTGAGCTTAATTATTGTGATTGAGGTATGTATCAAGAGCAAATCCTAATGCTGCAATTGAGATTCAGACCCCTGAGAAGTAAGATTTAACACCCTCAGGCCAAGTGTCAAGCTTTAGTCTACTTCAGGGGGTTCCGCTGGAGATCCATTTATGCCCTCCAAACCACATGTTCCCAATTTTTCCCCTTTAGGATTCATGGGCTTGGTACATGAATCACGTCTTGAATGTTTTTAACATTTATAGCATCAATTTGTTGAAGTTTGGTTTCAGCTCCCCTTCCGCTGGAGGTGCAGTCTTGAGGAAGATGATGAAGTCCTTTCATCCTTTTGACTTCAGCTGATATGATAGCCCTTGGGCATTGTTCACGTCAGGCAGAGGGTGGCAGAAAACTGATGGGGGCCCTTAGTCCATTCTCAAATGTTTGGTTCCCTTGTATGAGTACCTAGTTGCTCTTTTTGGTTAGGAATGAAAGGGCTGTTTGCCCACTCTCCTTTGCCTCCTGCTGGTGTTTTTTGCTTGGGCTTGCTCACATGGGCTGGGTTGTGTGCACATGTTGCCATGGGCTTTTATTCTTCATGGACTTTTATTAGTAAATATTTTGGGGTTGTTCATAAATACTTGCAATGGGCAATTAGTTGTAATGTTTGAAACAATAGGACAAGTTTCAAAATACTTTTGTAAATAATATTTACTTTGATGAATTCCATGTTGCAATAATGTTCATGGTTTCTGATGATCGCAGCATAACTTAAATGATGATCTTGTGGGTTTGAATGTTTACCATGAGTGTTGAAGGCGTATATTATGGATGTCGCAATGCAAATGATGTCCATGCATTTCATGGGTTTATAACATGAAATATATATGTCATGAGTTTAACAATCATAACTTTCCATGGGCTTTTACACGATGATTGCCATGGGTTTTGAGAATAGATAATTTATAAATTCCATGAGCTTGTAATATTATAATAATATGTTTAAGAATTTAAAGTATTGTTCATTATCGGACTTTCAAGTGAAATAATTATGATATAGTATTTTGCCAAATATTAATAACCTTGGGCTTTTGATAGAATAGTGCCAAGTAGTTAGCTTGGGTTTTTAATAGTGCCAACGCAAGTTGGGCTTTTGATATTGCCAATGAGAATTGGGCTTTGATGTTGCCAATGAAAATTGGGTTTTAAATAGTGCCAACGTAAGTTGGGTTTTTGATGTTGCCAATGAGAATTGAGTTTTGATGTTGCCAATGAGAATTGGGCTTTGATGTTGCCAATGAAAATTGGGTTTTAAATAGTGCCAATGTAAGTTGGGCTTTTGATATTGCCAATGAGAATTGGGTTTTGATGTTGCCAATGAAAATTAGGCTTTGATATTGCCAATGAAAATTGGGCTTTGGATAAATAAATTGCCATAGGTTTAAATCATGGGCTTTGATCATGGATTTGAATTTCATTGATAAAATTATTTTGTCATGGACTTGAATCATGGGCTTCTCAGATATTGCCAAGCATAAGTATTTTTGGGTTTTAAATAGAATATGATAATAAAATTGGATAAAATATGAGTTTTAGGGCTTTTTTTGTGATATTTTATATCATAACCCAATTTAGATAATGAGATATGAAGCATTTGTAATTAACATAATAACAGAGCAAAAAATATTTGGGAAAACCCAATAACTTATTAGTGGTGTTTGAAAATAAATAGGTGGTACCCAAATAAAATTAGGTGTAAAAAAAAAAAAAAGTACCCTAACACTTATAACACAATTTTACACGGTGAAAGTGAGCAACACAAATCAAGGATTGCAGCAGCAGCCCCAGAGAACCAGAGCAAATCACAAATTCACAACCAAGCTTGATCAACGGTGCAGCCCCAGGTTCCTCTCCTCTATGAAAATTGATAAACTAAGGAGGTGAATGAAACAAATGATGAAGAAGATCTGAAGATGACAAGGGAGAAACAAGAACTTGAGGGCTCTAGGAGCACGGCAAGGGAAAAGATTAAAAAAAAAAAATGAAGATGAAGATGAAGAGAAAAGACAATGATGAGATATATGTGGTGGGAGGTTGAAGAGTGAAAAAGGAAGCTTCAAGATGTGGTCCGATATTTGTGGTGGGGGGGGGGGGTTAAAGAGTGAAAAAGTAAGCTTCCTTGAAGCTTCCTTGCAAAATAATAATATTAAAATAATACCAATAATATTTTTTTATTTTATTTCATTTTTATTATTGTTATTATTATTAAGTAATTTTTTTTTGAGTAAGTATTATGAAGTAGTTGATTTAAGTATGAAATAAACTCCTTTATATATACATTGTTATTTTTGGTAATTTATCACTCAAACCGCCACTTTTATAAGTGCTAGCTAAACACTCAGCTTTTTCAAAGAGCACTTTTTAACAGTTTTTACTAAACACTCAGCTTTTATAAAAAACACTTTTTCGTATTGCACTTTTTGAAAACTCCATTTTTTCAAAAAGCCTAGTTTTAAAAAGCTGAACCAAATTCACCCTGAGCCTTCTTTTGGTGGGTCTTCCTCAAAGAATAGATGGAGGTAGGTTAGCTCTAAGTTTGTAAAAGTCGGATCCTACATAAGATCGTGGAAGGTTGGCAGGATTGTGAATCTTAAGTTCCAATTTTTTGGGGAAATAAAATAGCAAAGTTAACAAAACGTATCCAAAAAAATTACCAAATGTTTAATTAGCCACCAAGTGCCAAAACTATCATCAACACATTTGGAAAATATTTTCCATGTTCTAAGTTTCAAGTTCAAAATCCAAAATAAGTTTGCACATGACAACTAACTAAGTAGATAACTGTTTCTAAAAAAAAAACTAAGAACCTAACTATAATATAAAATCCAAAAGCGAAATTTGGTTAGAGAGGAGGGAGTGAGTGAGAGTGCCATTAAGTTGATTTTAGTGGCTTGGGTAATAAGTTTTTAATTTAAAACGAGGGTTTTTTTTTTTTTAATAAAAATTTTAATTTATTTTATAGTATTGGACATATTGGGTCGTTTCTATCCATTGGGTTGATTGGATTTATTTATTTATTTTTTAAAGCCAACTCAAAGCAATTTAGGTTTTTAGTAGGATTGTTCAGGATCGGTTCAATCCTACTGACCCCACATGATCCAACTAATTTTACATAGAATCTTGAAAAATATACAATCCTATTATGATCTGAGTTGTTTTGGCCTAGTAGGATCGTAAGATTATATGATCATGCGATTTGAGTCCCGATCTTGACAACCATGGTGGTTCTCTCTAGACTCTTTTTAGTTTTTACAAAAAAAAAAAAAAAAAAAAAAAAAAAAAAAAAAAAAAAAAAAAAAATCACACAGACTCAAGTAAGTCATGTTGTAATGTAAAAATTTGCAAAACAGTGAAATCATAGTTAAAAATGTGTTTATCTATCATGCTTTTTTTATTTACAAAAAAATGGTTTAAAAAAATTGATTATTATTTTTGAGTTTTATAATACATGCAATTATGAAAAATTTTGTAACTCAATGACATTAACTAGTCCCTCTTTACGAGAAGAACTAGAATTTGAATCCATCTCACAGTCGGAAGTACATGTATCCAATACAATACATGCTGTTATTGTTATTCACTAAAACTCAATTATAACAAAGTTTGAATATTATTATTATTATTATTTTTTGGGCTATAGGTCAAATTTTGAATATATGTTGGCGAAATAAATTTTGAATCGGTTAGTAACTTAATATTTTTTGAGAGAGAGTTTCAACTTATAACGTCCGTTCCTGATGATTGCTCTTTATCAGATCTCTTATACAACCATCAGAGACTTTATCAGTTGAGCTAACTGGAACTCACGTTAGTAACTTAATATTAATAATGCAATATATAAAAATAAACCAAA